>NC_053433.1:56754400-56948907 GCF_007990345.1 Gossypium hirsutum | reverse complement strand
TCTTTGCCTGATTCGGGTTGCACTAAAATTGGAGCTTCAGTCAAATAAGTTTTCAATTGATCGAAACTTCTCTGACATTTCTCCGTCCATTCGAACTTAACATCCTTTTGAAGTAGCTTCGTCATTGGTGTGGCTATCATCGAGAAACCTTTTACAAATCGTCGGTAATAACCGGCGAGCCCCAGGAAGCTCCGAACTTTGGTAATATTTTGGAGGCTTCCAGTTAAGTATGGCTGAAATTTTGCTCGGGTCAACTCAAATACCCGATGCGGATACCACATGACCCAAGAAGCTAACCTCTCTTAACCAGAACTCACACTTACTGAACTTACATATAACTGCTTATCCCGCAAAAATTTGCAACACTAATCTCAGGTGCTCAGCATGTTCGGTCTCATCTCCTGAATAGACCAAGATGTCATCAATGAACACAACTACGAACGGTCCAAATACTGTCTGAAGATCCGATTCATCAAATCCATAAATACCGCAGGGGCATTATGAGCCCGAACGGCATCCTAAAACTCTAGTGACCCTACCTCGTTCTGAAAGCAGTTGGGTACGGCGAATCTTGAATCTGCAACTGATAATACCACTCAAATCTATCTTGAAAACACTGAGGCTCCCTTTAGTGATCAACAAATCATCAATACGCGTTACATGGATATTTATTCTTTATCGTCACTTTTCAGTTGACGATATCAATGCACAACCTCATGTTCTGTCTTCTTTTCACGAACAAATGTTCACCCAGGTGAGAACTTGGCGAGCGAAACCTCATCCGTCAACTCTTACAACTGAGCTTTCAATTTTTTAACTCGGGGGCCATACGATTACGGAGCTATCGAAATTGGCGTAGTTCCAGGTACAAAGCTCAATTACAAACTCTACCTCCGAAACGTCAACCCCGGTAATTCTTCAGGAAAAACATCTGTGGTATTCACAAACCACCGGCACAGATTCGGGTTTCTTTTCAAATTCTTTGTCATCAATACATACGCAAGGTATGCTCGCACCCTTTCTTACTATTTTGGGCCAACATTGCTATATACAGCTGCAACCCCCTAAGTCGTAGACTCAACTCGATTATTCGTTATTGTGACCTCAAATCAATAGTCTGCTTTTGCAATCACAACCGCATCATGCGCGGTCAACCAATCCAAACAAGAATAACATCAAATTCACAAACGGCAAAAGATCAAGTCCGCCGGGAAACAGGAATCTCGAATACTAGGGCATTCTTACACACTTTCACAACACGTAACGACCCAAGGATTTGACACCCAATACGACTAGTGACTCAATAGGTAAAGCTTACTGATGCTAAGTTTCGCATATATAAAATAGTAGAACCGGGTCAACAAAGCAATCACATTGTACAAAGAGAGTAAAATACCGTAATAACATCTGGCGAGGAAGCATCCTCGCGTGCGCGTATAGCTAAGCCCTAGCAGGGCGCAGCCTCGGATTGGTGTAGCATCTCTAGATCCTCTTGACCACCCCAGCATGCCCGTATTTCTAGATGGTCTACCCGAACATGGACACCCGTTTCTCGCTTGATTTATATTCTGTTCAGACAACCTCGGGCAATCCTTAATGAAGTGGTCAGCTGATCCGCACTAGTAACAGGAGCGATCATGGAATCTACAACTCCCCGAATGCCATTTACCACAATACTGCACTCCGCTCTGTCCCGACGATCTTTCCAACACTAGCGACCGAAGTGACTCGTGCACCCACAGGGGTCGATCGCGATCTCGTCTAGAAAAGCCTGAAGTGTCTCTAGATCGGCCTAAGCCATCTCTAAATTTCTTCGATGACTGTGGGAAGGGCTTCCCCGAAGACCTCTTACGAAACTCCTTTGCTCCCACCTTAGCTTTTCTTTTCTCCATACTGAGCTCCTCGGCCTTGCAAGCTCGCTCGACAAGTGCCACAATTCTCGGATTTCCATAATGCCTACATACAGCTTTATATCGTCATTCAGCCATCCTCGAACGTTTACACATCACGGTTTCTGAGGAAATGCATTCTCGTGCGTACTGGCTAAGCCTCACAAATTTTTGTTCATAGTCGGTAACCGACATGGAACCTTGTTGAGTTCAAGAAATTCCTTCTATTTTTGGTCATTGAATCTCTGACTGATATACTTCTTTCGAAACTCGGTTTGGAAAAACTCCCAAGTTACTTGCTCTCTAGGCACAACAGAAGTCAACGTATTCCACCAATAGTAGGCAGAATCACGTAGCAAGGAGATAGTACACTTTAGGCACTCATCGGGTGTGCAAGATAGTTCATCTAGTACCCGGATAGTGTTGTCCAACAAAAATTTCACTTGCTCGGCATCATCGTTGGTCCGTGGCTTTAAATTCAGTAGCCCCGTGTTTTCGGATTCTGTCAACTGGGGGCTTATTTGACCTTATTTGGTCAGTTACCGGAGGTATGATAGGTGCGGGGTGGTATTTGTCGGAATGGAGGTTGTGGAACAGCCGTATTAGTTCGAATGTATGGTTGAACCAATCATTCATCACGCTATAGAAAGCTTGTCTAGCTTCATCATTCGGGTTACTAGCATTAGGTTGAGAGTCCACCGGTACTGTCCTTGTGCGGAGCAGGCGCTACACTCTCAGATCATCAGCTACCGCTCGGTCGGGATCGGGATCCATTACTATAAATAAACACATTTGCAAATGTCAGAAATCACCACACTATCAAATAATCACATAAAATGGCATGTATAGCTAGACCCAACGCATTACGGTAGTCCTAGAATCGACTAAACCGTAGCTCTGATACCAAAAAATTGTAACACCCCGTACTCGAGTCCGTCGTCGGAGTCGGACACGAGGGGTTTGCAGACTTAAATCACTTCTTTGCACAATCCATTTAAATTTTCCAGGCAAGCTGGCTAACTGCGTCACAGTCACCTTAAAATCATATCTTGAGTTTCACAACTCGAAAATCAGCTTCGTGATTTTTCCTTGAAACTAGACTCATATATGCATCTACAATTTTTTTCTAGAATTTTTGGTCAGGCCAATTAGTACATTTTATTAGTCAAAGTCTCCCATGTTACAAGGATCGACTACACTGACCTTTGCGCATTACGACCTGGATATCTCCTGTACAGGGCTTCAATACTAATGCATTTGTTTTTATAGAAACTAGACTCAGAGAGGAATCTATACATATATGGAATGACTCCTAATTATCTCTGGTTAATTTATAATGAATTTCCAAAGTCAAATCAGGGATCCAGAAACCGTTCTGACCCTGTCTCACGAAAACTTTAGCATCTCATAATATACTGTTCATATGAACGTTTCGTTACTTTCCTATGAAAATAGATTCATCAAGGTTCGTTTGCATAATTTATTCACTATTTAATTCCATTCCTACTATTTTAGTGATTTTCCAAATCTACATCACTGCTGCTGTCAGCATCTGCCTTTAAGGTAGACTTTACCTATTTCATAGTTTCCATGATTCAACTAGCCCTTTTAGCATAATTAGCACAAATTATGATAGTGATTAACCATTCCCATGGCCAATCCTTGTTAAGCATATCCATACAAAATGAGTATAACATTATGCTCAAACATATATAAGCCATTTTCGCATGGCTATCCAAATTATACAAATCCAAAGCGTCCATGACCCACAACAAAAGGGTAGTCCTATACATGCCATTTCGAAGTTCAACCAAAATTGTACCAAAAGGGGGCTTTGATAGTGTGGGCGACTTCGACTTCAAATCCCGAGTCCGATAGCTGAAGAACCAAAATCTATAAAACAGAGAATCAAAGAAACGGAGTAAGCATTAAATGCTTAGTAAGTTTTGAGCAAAGAATTTAGACACAACCAAAGTATAGCATTCATGTAGCTAAACGGATAATTTAATATGCACAAATTTTCAATATCATACTTACTTCACATTACCAACCTTTTATTCATACACAAAGATCAACTTAGCCAAAGGCCGGTAGCTCATTTATCACTGAGCGAATACTTATTTGTAAGGGCTCAACTAATTCAAAGCACATACGAAACATACCTCAATGTTGGGATGTTACAAGCGTATTAACTGAAATTTTTACAGCAAGATCATTCATTCCCAAATCACGTACCTTCGGAATTTAACCGGATATAGCTACTCGTTCAAATGCCTTCGGGACATAGCCCGGTTATAGTAACTCACACAAATGCCTTCGGGACTTAACCCGGATTTAGTAACTCGCACGAATGCCTTCGGGACTTAACCCGGATTTAGTAACTCGCACCAATGCCTTCGGGACTTAACCCGGATTTAGTAACTCGCACCAATGCCTTCGGGCTTAGCCCGGAATTAGTATCTCGCACAAATGCCTTCGGATCTTAGTCCGGATATGGTCACTTAGCACAAAACCTTCGGGACTTAGCCCGGACATCATTCGAATAACCATGCACATTTAACAATAAATCATGACACATTCGTATTTCATTTTCATTAGCAAAACTCAAACACAAGACACTTATCACTCTTGCCATTTCGGCTCAATAGCCACACACAATGAGCACGATTTTGATTTGCTTAAAACATGATCTAATCAAATCATAATTTAAGCTCTATTACTCAAGAACATACCTCGGATGTTGTCGAACGGTTTCGACGGCTATTCGACCACTTTTTCCTTCCCTTTATCGGATTTAGTTCCCCTTTGCTCTTGAGCTTAATTCAAACAAATTTAACTCATTAAAGTCTCATTTTGCTAGCTTATGGCCGAATATGACAAGGAGTTTGATAGGTCATATGGCCACCTTTTAGCTCAAATACACAATGGTCATACGCATTTTTAATCACATCAAGCAATTTAATACAATTCATTCGAACATCAAAAGAGAAGCTCAAGGTACTTAGCCCATATATACATTAGACACTAGAGTCACATATGTACGAAATCACGAATCGAATTCAACATACTAGCTAATATTTCCCCTTAGCCGAATTTTCTAAGTCAAGCTAAAGCCATCAATAGGCTACCTATGGCCGAACATACACATAACTTATGTACTTATTCATGTGGCCGAACATACATGTCTATGTTGGGGCCGATTGCATCACAACACCATACCATTTCAATTTTTGGTCATGGTTAAACAAAGAACTTAATGTCTCACTCAAAAATGCTAAAAAGAAAATTCAAGAATCATCAATCCACCATTACATGCACCATTACAAAGCTTCACTTTTAGCATGCAAATGATATCAACACCAATCCACCTTGGCCGAATATCATCTCCATGACATAGTAAAGATTTGAACCATGGGCTATTTAGAACTCAAGCTAACTACTAAAACATGCATGCATCTCATGGAACATCATCAAACATACCTTAGTCTATCAACCACCATAGCTGATTTCCTCAAAGCTCTTTTTCCTTCTTTTTCTTTCTCCTATTCGGCCAAGAACACATGAGAGCTTTTCTCTTCTTTTTTTTTGGTCATGCATGAGAATGATGAACACATTTTTTTCTCTTTGTTTTCTTCCTTCAATTTCTTATTAGTTTATTGCCCATGCTTCTTATTTTATTCTTCTATTAACACAACATGTTTCATGACATGTTTTGCCCATGCTTCTTATTTTATTTTTCCATTAACACAACATGTTTCATGACATGTTTTGCCCATCATCCCTTGTCATGGCCGGCCACTGGTACTTAAATGGGGGGAAATTGACATGCAAGTCCACCCCTTTAATGACATGCACTATTAGGCCACTTGCATTTGCCTAGCACATTTCTAAATTTTCTCACATAAGTCCTATCAACTAAATTCACATGCAATTAACTAAATCGAAGCTTAAAACTTTCACACATTTATATTCACATATTTTAGGCAATAATTATCACATTCAAATAATTTGGTGACTCGGTCTGGCGGTCCCGAGACCGCTTTCCGACTAGGGTCACTTTAGGGCTGTCACATGTGATGTTATATTAAACTTGAATATTTGACTACATGTGATGTTTTATTGAGCTTGTATATTTGGTCATATATGATGATATATTGTACTTGTATGTTTGGCGATATGTGATGATATAATGAACCTTGAGTATTCGGCCATACAAGTAAGTATTTATAAGATGATATATTGGATCTTGAATATTCGGCCAAATAGGTGTGTATATATGTGATATTATATTTGATTTTCTATAATAGACCAAATGGATGATGTTGGTTTATAAAGTTGTAACACCCCTCACCCGTATCCAAGGCTGGAACAGGGTATGAGGCATTACCAGACTTAACCATACACATAGACGAAAATCGGGCCATAAAATTTCATTTAATTCAAAACTTTTCGAACACAAGCATAGACTCATATTTAAAGACATATAATGTGGCATAAATGAGCACTTACACACCCATAATTATGCAATACATGTCATTCACTTTAAATATATTTGCTTACTATCTTGTATATAATATACATTCTTACACTAACTATAACTAGACATGCTAAATCTTACTCTCATTTTATATCATCATAATGTAGTTACCAATTTGTTTCCATATTCAAGGCAACATTACTCATTTCCATTTAATTCATGCCACTAGCCTGCATTTAACTTACCTGATGTATTACCAATCATGCATAACAAACAAAGCTAACTATATCATCACATCAAAACATAGGACATGGCATGATTAATTAAACTTACAAACCATAATGGATAAGGACCACATCTCATGATCATATACGATGACTCAATGCAGACCGATACATACGGTCAAAGTCATAATATTAATACATATCACAACCCAACTTCCTATACATGCCACTACTTGATATTTCTAATATTTGAATTAATTCTCCCAAAAATGATAGCTTGATAGTGTGATTTTGTCTCCGACGATCTCCAACCCTGAGCTAACCTGCCAAAACTGAAGAAGTAGAGAGGAGGGGTAAGCTTTACGCTTAGTAAGTCCATATAAAGTTAATAAGCAATTACCCACATTTTTTTAAACACATTTTTTTTAAAGTAAAACATCATAATCGTATAATTTACTCTTGTTTAGGTTAAGTTGTTTTACCCTGTTACTGTTACTAATTCATTTATATCTGGAGCTATGAGACTCCAAATTAAGTTTCGTTATTTTTTTATGAAACTATACTCATATACCTTTCTCCCGTAAAATTTTCATAATTTTTGGTTTAGCCAATTAGTACATTTTATTCATTAAATTTTCCCCTGTTTTGCTGTCCAATAGTTTTGACCTCTCTTCACTAAAAATTACTTCTCTCATAGTACAGAATTCTGATAATGCTCTCATCTATCTTTCTAGAGAATAGACTCATTAAGGATTTTAATAATATAAATTACAACCAATAATTATTTTTATAAATTTTTTAATGATTTTCTCAAATCAGAATAGGGGATCACAAAGTCATTCAGACTCTATCTCAAAAACATTAAAATATCTCATAATAAAAATTTCTATTGCATATATCGTTTCTTTTATATGAAACTACACTCATTGGGCTTTAACCTCATATTTTATTAAGCCCCTATTTCAATTTCCACAATTTATGGTGAATTTCCAAAGTTGCACCACTGAAGTAACCCAAAACTATCAAGGCTAAATTTACTAATTCATTACTATTATTCACCAAATCCATACAATATCATTTCATTCATAATGGTAAGAACACATAATTATGCTTCATAAGCATAAATCCATAATCTCAATGTCATCAAGTATCAAGGACTTAATCCAAATCATGTCATTTCATAATATTCACCAAATACTATATACATCATAGATCATCACATGTCAAGGCATCACACATAAGTTTAGTGTACATACCTGTACAACTTGTAACATAACTCGAAGACATACTCACCAATGGCTTATCTCATTGGGATCATCAACGAATACTTCGCCAAATTACCCGTTGAACACTCAGAATATAATCGGATACACGGAATGCATGCACATAAGTGCCATGCCCACAGCTAGACAAACTCAATAGCCTGCAGAATATATGTGTAGCTAAGCTACCATGTAACCCACCCATAAGTTAACTCGGACTCAACTCAACTAGTTCGGATGCCTAGTTACATCTCACGAACTCGGACTCAACTCAATGAGTTTGAAACTCAAATATCCTAGTGACATGTCACTTGCATCCTAATCTATTCCTAAGATTCAAATGGGATTTTCCTCAATCACACATCTTTGTTGTCTTCCACGAATTGTCGGAACTGATACTTGATAGCATTTCATATTTATCAAATAGCTCACATAATTTGCATATTACTAAATAATAATCCACAAAGCATAATATTTCATGATAATAATCATCATATCATATAAATAACATTAAATTACACATTGCATTATAAAAAAAATCATATGAACTTACCTCGTATGCGAAAATGGCCATTTTTACCATTTTGTCCACAACTTGATACTTTTCGATTTTAGCCTGAATTTCTACTTTTCCTTACTCTATAATTTCAAATATTGCCAAATTAGGACTCACATTATTCAAATTAACCCAAAATCATATTTTGGAAGAATTACAATTTTGTCCCTAAAATTTGTCAAAATTACATTTTTTCCCCTAGAATCGTAAATTAAACTTCATCCTATTTCCTTATGTTTTATGACATGCTGATCATTTCTTCCTTCTATAGCAACATCAAATTTGCACTCTAACATATACTTATGAACATTAGGTATTTTTATCGATTATGTCGTTTTACTTGTTTTCATGAAAAATCGCTTAGTAAAAGTTGTTTATCACAATTTCAAACTTCATATTCTACCATAATAATTAAAATAAACTCATTTCACCTATGGTTATTTTTCCAAATATAAACGCTAGGTTAAATTATTGCTAGAATAAGCTTAACCAAGTTACCGGGATTTCAAAAATGTAAAGAACTTTAAAAACGGGGCTAGGGAGCATTTACAATCGAGCTTGGGAGTTTGAACAAACCTTAACCATGGCTGCTACTGGTAGAAACGGTTGAATGAAGAAGATGATAGCTAATTTGGCTTATTTTCCTTTTTAATTCTTTTAATTATTGGTTTACCAAAATACCCTTAACTTAAAAATATTTTATTACACTCATTTCATGTATATTTTTGTCTAGAAATTAACCAATGGTCTAATTACCATTTAATGACCCTCAATTTAAAATTTCATAACAATTGGACACCCCTAGTACATAGAACTCAACTTTTGCACTTTTTACGATTTAGTCCTTTTGACTAAATTAAGTGCCCGAACGTCAAAATTTTCAAACAAAATTTTTACGAAATTATTCCGTGAATTCGTAGACCATAAAAATATAATAAAAAATAAAATTTTCATCTTCAGATTTGTGGTCCCGAAACCACTGTTCCAACTAGGCCTAAAATCAGGGTGTTACAACTCTCCCCCCTTTAGGGATTTTCGTCCCTGAAAATCTTACCGAAAAAGTAGTCTTAACTTAGATTTCTCAATCTCATACTCGATACCAAAGTACCTTCACTTAGGCGGTGCCTCCAATATATCTCTTTAATTTCTCATATGATCTGAAAGCTTACAGACTCAACTTCCAATTGTTCTTAAATTTTCAAAGGCTTCTCAGTTTCCCATGATATCATGACATAAAACCAGGATCTCAATTTGGTTTATGGAGGCTAGAATTCCAAGAAATCCAACAATCAAAGGGACCTGCACTCTTCTGAAATAATCATATAGATTTTCATCATCGATAAATCACAATCCAATAACATCTGAATCAAATTACAGTACACGTCATCACTCTCTGAATGAATAGGCAAATTTTCACTGTGAGCTTCGTACAATTCTTTCTGTATAAGCCTCAGAATAATAATACCATGAATCAAATCCAATCTGAAATTCAACATCAAAAGTCGATCCTCACTGTACTCTTTTAGTTTACTACTCACTATCACATTTTCTTCTTTCCGCTACGGAAAGAATTCTGATATAGCCTCAAAAATATTCCTTCTCATTCTCATCCTAATATTAATACTGGCAGAGATAATTCTGGTAGATCCTGATGCTCGGCTTTAACCCCATCAACAACTCAAATTTTTTGTGACATCAAATGCTCCAAACTATCACATTACCTTATTTTCTTGAAACACATCACCATTCATACAACAGTGTATTACTGAAAATTAGGAAATCTTTACTCAATGCAGACTAGTACAATTCAGACGCTTTGGTTAGAAATATTCTCATCTGTCCAAACCTTGCTAACATGTAATAAATTTTTTAGCTTTCGCAAGATGAAAACTTTATCATTCTTAGTAGCTTCAACTTATATCAAATTTTTCTAAGAGATATACACTTCTTGTTTAGACTATTTTCCTTTTACCCGTAAAGAAATGAAATTCTATTATCAGACTTGGGAAAAATGATCCTGACATAATTGTCATATGAAATCTTTCAAATAAATAATTCACACAAATTAAACACTCGACTTGATCTAAACACCGTTGAATGACATTTCAAGTAATCCTTTCTTCTAGTTACTAAACAATTCATCATGCAGTCCTTTTCTATTCATTCCTTACGCTAATCAAAACCATCTCAATTTCATTAGCTCAAGTAACCAAAATATCTCAATTGAAGTCATTAATTGTAATTGACTTACTTGAGAGAAGTAATCCACCATACCGATTGAAACTCAAGCTTTTACCACTTATGCCTTTACTGTTGTCAAATCCTTACACGGAAATTTAAGAAATTCCAATACTAAAATCGCCACATTACCAAGATCAAATCGGAAGTATAGTCATGCTTGTCATGATTATCACGAGCTAAAGAACGCACTTTGAACATAAGTCATAATTGACAAATTATAGAATAAAGATAACAAGAAAATCGAATAAAGAAATCTAAGATACGATACTATGCCGGAAAATCGAAAACCAAACTCATAGGCAAATATGGAAGATCTCAAAAATTCCTCATAGAAAAGAAGTCCAGAAGAAAACATCATTTAATCCCACTGGAATCAAATATAACAAGAGAAATGTATCTTCCCATACATATATATCAAATGGAGCATCAAGTAGAAGAAACAGTATCATAATATCATACATATCCTCTCATCAGTTCTTCTCAGACGAAATGTAATAAAATGCCTGAGGAAATACAACAATACAAATTATAAACCAGTCAGACTACCAATGTTTCTTTCTAACACCAGGATTAGAAAACATTCCCATATAACAAGAATTTCTTCAAAAGATCAACAGCCATAGAAATTTTTCTGAGAACGGATAAATACATAGAACATTTCAGAAGAAACTGTTAAATCTGTTCAGCCGTAACTGTCACATTCAAATATTACACATTTCAAATACCATGTCCCACAACTAGTTCTGCCATCACAAATTTCATGTTAGACCTTTCACTAAAGAAGTTCTGAATAAATTTTGATTTACATTTTTCTCAACCTTGTACCTGAGTAATTCAATTTACCAAAGTAAATTCATTCTCTAACTGGGACAGTGCATAGCTCCAATAATCTTTATGTCAACCTGATACTTTTCTATCTCTAAATTTACTTATCAACTCATTCTCAATCTCTAATCATACTTATAATTATTCTATCATTGAACTCTTTGGTTTTTCAACTGGGAACTTATTCAGTACAAATCTCATGAAATTCCATTATAACACCACTTCGATAAGGGAGAAGGGTTGTAGGGCCTCTGACTCAACTTTCTTATACATATACATATGACACAACTTTCATCATCATAGCAACATCGTCAAAATCATGTCATTCATTTCAGGAAACGCAACATTCATATTGGTTTACACCAATTTTCCAATTATCCCATTTAGACAAGTATACTTATGCATGCATCTTATGTTTTCTGGATAGCTTTACTTATCCATTCATTTAATTAAATAAGTCGTGCTCATGACATCACATAAGGGCCAAACAAACATGAATATTTGCATCAAAATCGTAACTTTCACTTTGTGTATCATCATATACATATCATTACAATCATATAATTCAATCCCAACAATTTAACATAGATAAGTACATTTTGTTATAATTCTTTATCTCATAAAAATATCATTAACATTCATCAACATTCAATGTCCAATTAAGACAATGACATTTTCATTTGTATCATGATATTATGAACCCTTACTCATACCTCTACGAATTTCTATTTATCCCATTCAACTTGTCAAGTAAGTCAAGTGCACTACATCATATGAGCATTAAGCAAATATAGGTATTTATCACAATATAAACTTTCATATCACGTGTTATCACATATATATATCATAAAATTTTATTCATACTTTTCTAAACCGAGACTTATCATAATCATAATTTTACTCAAATACCTTCAATCACCTTGAACATGGTTCGTGCAGCTCGGTTGAAGAGTACCTTTGTCTAAATAAGATGGTGCTCTTACGCATCGGGAGACATCACACTATCACGGATCCATGGCATGTACAACTAGACTTTTACACATGCTAGGTTAGTCTGAAAACCGACTAAACCATAGCTCTGATACCACCAAATGTAACACCCCTTACCTGTAACACCACATACCCGGCCTAGATGTTACGGCCGAATCTGGTGCGTCACATTACCTACCACTAACCAGGTTACCCAGTTTACTAAAGTTTGGGTGAGCTTTGCAAAAACCATTAATGAAGTTTTAAGAGAAATGTTCCGATTCACTAGTGCGAGTCCTATCTATTATCGATTGTTAAGGGTTTAGAAAAACGTGACTTTTGTTGCACCTTGAAAAGTTTTGTTTTGAAGACGTTTGATTGTCGTGTCGGTTTGAAACAAGTAATTTTTAATAAACCTAGAGTTAACCAATTTCAAGGAATCAATTTAAGTGATGTGAATCACAAGTCGAAAACAATTTAAGTAATTTAAAAACCTAAAATAAAAATAATAGAGTGGCCTTATTACAACTTTAACCAAAATAGAAATAATCAAAAATAAATGTGAAATTTAAAAGGAAGCTACTTGAAATTTATTTAAAACCAGAAATTTAATCTTCGTGGCCACTCTGAATCCCGCCCAGCTCCAAGTCCACCAACTAGGGCATGGAAGAGAAAGGGGGTGAGTTTGTAAAACTCAGTGTATATCGAAAACCCATCCAAAGCACAAGTCAGCTCAAGCCCATTGGGCCTAAGCCCTATTCAGATAACCGCGGGTATTGGGCCGAAGCCATTTTCAGAATACGATAAATTGGGCCTTAGCCCCCTTTTCAGATAACAGTATGGCCCATAGGCCCATTCCAAAACAGAACAGACATATTCGTGTATGCAAGCCCAACCCAGCCTATAACCAACCGCTACACTTCACCCGTACCAGCCCTCCACTTCATGTGGGGAATAGCTCAACCCACCCAGCCCTACACTCCACAGTTGCAGCATAGCTGCTCAGATATTAGTAAGTTGAGGTCAAGCCTCCAGTACGTGGTCAAGCCACTTTCAGTACTTCCTCCATCAATAACCCAGTCCCATGCATTAGATAATAATAACATGGCATGCAGTAAATAGTAACAGTCGAACATGCATTCAGGTCAACCTTAACCCTAGGGGTATATCAGTAATTTTGCTCCTAGGGGTAAAACTGTAAACTTTCCACCTATAAAGGTATTTTAGTACTTTTATCAGTTTTAAGGGTTCTCATAAATGTTACGGTCCATACTAGCCCATTTGTCATCGCAGTAATTTATTTATCTTAATTTCACAAATTTAGCCATTGGGCCCTAAAACCCCTAATGGGCCCTACAGTGTCCATTAGCAATTTAAGCCCATTTAACTCAAGTTTTATGACCAGTTTACCGGTTTAAGCAGATTCGATTCTACAGTCTAACAGAACATACTTATTGCCTATTTTTTTATATTATATATATATATTTTTTATTGATTAGCCCGTATGAGCCCGTAGCCCATTGGGCCCAGTTTTAGCCTATCGAGGCCCAATTACCGAAGTGCACGAAATTTCATACACGACTAACTTACCACTTTGTGATTTCAGATCTAATGATTTCTAAACATCTTGTGAGCACTCGCACACTCACAAGCCCACAAAATGCCGAAATTTTGGCATTTCGGCTTTTGCTGAATTGAACTATGAGAGGGTGTTCGATACACACCTGTTTCACGATAACTGCTACTGAGATCCCTTACGATGTCCTTTTTGCCGAAAACCGATGACTAGATCTAAGTTTAGTTGTTCCAAAGATCCAAGGCTTCGATCAAACCTATAGAAGACACGCTTATTCCTCTTTGATTTCTACGCAGATCTGATGCAGATCTATCCTTTAAACGATAGTAAAACTCGAATCCAGGAGATCTAAAGTTTCAGCTATGAGTCCCTAAATCTATGGAATTTCGGCTTTTTAAGTGATGAAGAAGATGATGATTTGAGGCTATAACTTTGAAGTAATGTTGCCGACAGATACTAAGGATTTAGAGAAGATGAAAGTTGATCAAAAAGAACAAAAATAACTCAAGGATTTTGGCTTGGAGAAATCAGCACAAGAAGTGAGTTTTCGGGATTTCGACTTTTATGGTAATCGGTTATGGAGGTTTTGTAGAGGATGGGATTGACAGAGGAGGTGAGCAAAGTGATCAGAAGGTTTTGGCTAGAAGGAAAAGCAAAAAGGAAGAAAGAAAATGGAGGAAAAAGAGAGGAAGAAGAAATCGGCACCAAGGAGAAGGAATTTGTGTTTTCGGCTTTTGTGAGAACTCAGAACGGATGAATGGCAGTGAAAGCTTTCAGGTGGCTAACCCTAATTCTCCAAAACAGAAAATAAAAGAACCTAACCCTAATATCAACTAAAATAATTGGCCCAACCTCCCTAAGGCCCTTGCCAAAATTCACTTAAGTGATCACATGCCCGACACATGCCTAAAATTAAAAAGTAACCATATGCCTACCTTACAACTTGAACCCTACACCTTTAATTCCTTCCCAGACACCATTTTTTTAGGAACTTAGTGGCGCCACCTTGCCACTTTACCAAGGCCTTATTTGCGTCATAATTTACGAAGTCCTTCTTAAAAGTCCACTTAACCAAGTCTCCTATTCACTTAAAATCCAACCTTGATTTTTTTACCTTATTTAACTTAGGCTTGGGCCTTCTAAAGGGCCACTAACACACTTAAACACAATTCCAATATTCAGAACACCAAAATTTCAAAATTTACCAAAGATCACAGAAACCCAAAAAATCCCGAAAATCAAGGCGTTACAACTCTACCCCCTTAAAGAAATTTCGGCCTCGAAATTTACCTGATCCAAATAATTGAGGGTATTGTTGACGCATAGTCTCTTCTGACTCCCAAGTAGCCTCTTCCCTTCCATGATTATGCCACAGTACTTTCACCAATGGAACCGACTTCCTTTTTAAAACTTTAACCTCTCGATCTAAAATTTGTACGGGTTCCTCCTCAAAGGTCAAATCAGTCTTTAATTCAATCTCCTCCACTGGCATAACATGTGAAGGATCCGATTGATATCATCTCAACATGGACACATGAAAGACGTCATGGATTCTGTCCAACTCTGGTGGTAACTCTAACTAATATGCTACTAGCCCTACCCGTTTAAGAACCCGATAAGGCCCTATAAACCGCAGACTCAGTTTACCCTTCTTGCCAAACCTCAAGATCTTCTTCCAAGGTGAAACCTTCAAGAAAACCATATCCCCAACAACGAACTCAATCTCTTTACGCTTTAGATCTGCATACGACTTTTTTCTATCAGATGCCTCATTTTATTGATCTCTTATCAACTTAACCTTACTTTCAATATCTGCCACTAATTCCGGTCCAAACACTTGTCGATCACCCAACTCTGTCCAACATGTAGGCGTACGACATCTTCGCCCATACAGTGCCTCATATAGAGCCATCTGAATACTTGCTTCGTAGCTGTTGCACGCAAACTCCGCCAATGGCAAGTAGTCCTCCCAGCTACCACGAAAATCGATGATACAGCCTCTTAACATATCCTGGAAAACTTGAATAACCCTTTCTGACTGTCCATCTGTCTGAGGGTGAAAAGTAGTACTGAAATCCAATCGTGTACCCAATGCCTCCTGCAACTTCTGCTAGAACCGAGATGTAAACTTAGGGTCTCGATCAGAAATAATCGACACTGGCACCCCATGCAGTCTCACTATCTCCGCCACATACAACTTGGCCAACTTTTGCAGTGAGTAATCAGTACGAACAGGTATGAAATGGGCAGATTTCGTTAACCTATCCACAACTACCCACACAGAATCTTTCTTGGTGGGTGTCAAAGGTAGCCCACTCACGAAGTCCATAGTTACTCTCTCTCACTTCCATAGTGGAATTTTCACCGGTTGCAGTAATCCAGAAGGCAATTGGTGCTCGGCCTTAACTTGCTGGCACGTCAGACATTTCCCAACCAATTCAGTCACCTCTCGTTTTAGTCCAGGCCACCAGTACACCTCTCGGAGGTCTCGATATAACTTATTTCCTCCAGGATGCATAGCACAAGTCTACCATGAGCCTCTTTTAGAATTGTCCGCCTCAGTTTAGGGTCATTCGGAATACAAACTATTCCATGAAAGCACAGAACTCCATTAGTATTCAGTCCAAAATCCTCATTCTCACCATTCTTAACTTGCCGAAACCGACGAACTAACAAATATTCTTCAACTGTTTTTCTTTAATCTGTTCAGTCCAAGTAGGCCTCACTTGCAATTCTGCCAATAGACTTCCATCATTGAACAGACTCAAACGTGCAGACAAGGCTCTCAAATCAGCAACAACCCTTCGACTCAAAGCATCAGCCACCACATTAGCCTTACCTGGGTGGTATTCAATCGAACAGTCGTAATCCTTAAGCAACTCTATCCATCTTCGTTGCCTAAGTTTTAACTCTTTCTGAGTCAACAGATACTTTAGGCTCTTATGGTCTGTGTATATAATACACTTTTCTCCATATAAGTAATGTCTCTAGATTTTCAACGCGAAGATCACTGCTGCTAACTCTAAATCGTGCGTAAGGTAGTTCATTTCATGAGGCTTAAGCTGTCGCGAAGCATAAGCGACCACCTTACCTTCTTGCATCGGTACGGATTCTAACCCCACATGCGATGCATCGCTGTACACAGTGAAGTCCTTCCCAGACTCTGGTTGAATCAACACTGGCGTCTCAGTCAATACCTTTTTCAACTGGTCAAAAGCTTTCTTCTATTTTTCAGTCGAGACAAATGCTACTCCTTTCCTTAACAGTTTCGTCAATGGTGCAGCAATTAGAGAAAATCCCTCTACAAACCTTCTGTAATAGCCTGCCAAACCCAGAAAACTCTGAATTTCTGATACTGCTTTCTGTGGTTTCCATTCCAAAACTGCCTCAATTTTTCGAGGATCCACTCTAATTCCTTTGGCAGAAACCACATGACTTAGAAAAGTCACTTCTCGCAACTAGAATTCACACTTACTAAACTTTGCATAAAGTTGCTTCTCTCTCAGCAGTTGCAGCACAATACGTAGATGCTTATCATGCTTCTCCTCAGTTTTCGAATATACCAGAATATCATCAATAAAAACGACCACGAATCGGTCCAAGTAAGGTTGGAATACTCAATTCATCAGATCCATGAAAGCTGTAGGTGCGTTCGTCAACCCAAACGGCATAACCAAAAACTTGTAATAACCATATCGAGTTCTGAATGCTGTCTTATAAATATCCATTTCCTTTCCCTTAGCTGATGGTATCCAGATCGAAGGTCAATCTTGGAAAATACTGAATCTCCTCTAAGTTGGTGAAATAGATTGTCAATTCTAGGCAGTGGGTATTTGTTCTTTATTGTCAGTTTGTTCAACTGGCGATAATCGATGCACATACGCATCGTCCCGTCCTTTTTCTTCACAAACATGATAGGTGCTCCCCATGGAGACACACTCGGTCTAATGAAGCCTTTATCCAACAACTCTTGGATTTGAGATTTTAGTTCCACTAACTCCTTCGGTGCCATCCTATAGGGTACGATGGACACTAGAGCTGTTCCAGGTAGCAAATCAATTCCAAACTCGACTTATCGATTCGGATGTAATTTAGGAAGCTCTTATGGGAAAACAAATCAGAATTCTCTAACAGTTCTGACTGTCTCCACAGTCAGATCCTCAGTTTCAGCTTGGCTTACAAAAGCCAAATATGCCTTGCATCCCTTACGCATCAGTTTCTCAGCCCCCGAAGCCGATACTATATTGGACAAGTAATCTCTTTGTTTTCCGATAATCATTACCTCTTCATCCTCGATAGTCCTTAACACCATCCTCTTAACTGCACAATCTAGAGTTGCCCTATGCTTGGTCAACCAGTCTATCCCTAGGATCAAATCGACTTCTCCGAATGGTAGCTCCATCAAGTCTCCACAGAAAATCCTACCTTGAGTCTCTAATGGCACCTCCCTAAAGAGTTATCTCTACCTTAACCGAGTGACCTAAAGGACTTATCATAGTTAACCCACACATAGTCTCCTCAAAGTGTACACCCAATGCCCCAGAAATGTCACATGCAATATACGAATGAGTTGACCCCACATCTATCAGAGCAGTATAAGGTACGCTAGAGATAAAAAACGTACCAGTTATGACATCAAGTGCGTCACCCTTCTCGCGGTGACGAGCAGCATATACCAAAGCTGGCTGACGAGCCTCAACATTAACAACACTCCTGCCAGGTGCCCCACGTCCATGGCCATTGCCACCGCGACCTTGTCCACGACCTCTCGGCGGTGGCAATCCACCTCCCGCTGGTTGCACAGGTTGCACACCCCCTTGTTCAGCCACTTGAGTCTGAGCTGGCCTCCTAGGACAATCCCTGATCCTATGTTCCTTTGACCCACAATGAAGACAAGCCCCAGTACGCTTCCAGCATTCCCCCAGATGCACTCTACCACAATATCCACAAGCTTGTGGTCTAATTGTGTTCATCAAAACCACTCGAACTGGTTCCTCCATCCTAGCTCCCTTAACATTTCAATTTGCAGCACCAGCTGGTCCAGCATCCCTCCTGAATCAGTTTCGATCCCTATCGTGGTTCTTTCGTTCGGCTTGCTTTACCTCTTCGGCTATCTTAGCCTTCTCTACCAGTGCAGCAAAATCACGCTCTCTCTGCGGAGCTATTAGTACCCTTAACTCATCCCTGAGGCCATCCTCAAAACGAACACTGCGCTTATATTCAGTGGAGACAATGCCACTAGCGTACTGGCTAAATCGCAGAAACTCTGCCTCATATTCAACAACGGTCTTATTACCCTGGGTCAAGTTCAGGAATTCCTTTCTTCGTGCATCCACATAGCTAGCCCCGACATATTTCACCTTGAAGGACTGCTTGAACAACTCCCATGTTACCCTCTCAGCTAGGGTACCCTCTCTCACAGTGATCCACCACTGATACGCTTCGTCCCACAGCAACGACACCGCTCATTTTAACTTCTGCTTCACTGAGCAGTCCAGGTTATCCATAATCTGCTCCGTGGTTTCCAGCCAGTACTCAGCCACATTTGGGGCTACTCCAGATACGCCCCTAAGAACCTCTGCTCTGTTGGCCCGAAGTCGCTAAAAAATGGACCCCCTATTCATGGGCCCGACATTAGCTCTGGCCACCCTTTCCAAAACTCTCAACATGGCTTGGGACAGAGCGTCGTCCCCTGCGGCCCGATCATACGGCCCATTAGCATCCACCGGTGGTGGTCGTGCCTCACCAGCTGGTATGTGTTCAGAAGACGAAGATCCAGCTTGAGTACTACCTCGGCCTCGACCACGGCCTCTTCCCCGAGTAGCTCTCGTACTCATATCGATTTATCTGATTACGAATTTTATGACATTAGTTTACTGTTTCAATTGTTTATTACAGAATATCTTATGAACAAATAAAGTTTCAGAGTTGTTCTCGCGCAATCGCAGTTTAGCCTTAATACTACCTTATCTATAGTACTATATCTAAGGCTCGGTACTATCTACAATATTATTTTTAGTACAGTACAGTATATATAGAGCAGAAAGATAATTACAGACTTGGTGCCGGGGATTCAGTGTGCCACCTTATCAGATTTCAGACAAACTCAGAAGATTTAGACCTTTTTAAAATCTATTTCTCAAACATTTGATTTAAAGAAACCAAGTTTGAAAATTATCTCCTTTAACCAGAAAATTTGTTTTCAAAAGTCATATTTTTCCAAAAATACCCTCTTTGGGCTTAAAGTTTTGAAAACCTTTCTGGACCTAATCCACAGCCGAGTTGTTGCAACCGGGCTCTGATACCACTAAATGTAAAACCACAAACCCGGCCTAGACGTTACGGCTGAATCCGGTGTGTCACATTACCTACCACTAACCAAGTTACCTAGTTTACTAAAGTTTGGGTGAGCTTTGCAAAAACCATTAATGAAGTTTTAAGAGAAATGTTCCGATTTACTAGTGTGAGTCCTATCTATTATCAATTGTTAAGGGTTTAGAAAAATGTGACTTTTATTGCACCTTGAAAAGTTTCATTTTGAAGATGTTTGATTGTCGTGTCGGTTTGAAACAAGTAATTTTTGATAAACCCAGAGTTAACCAATTTCAAGAAATCAATTTAAGTGATATGAATCTCAAGTCGAAAATGATTTAAGTAATTTAAAACCCAAAATAAAAATAATAGAGCGGCCTTATTACAACTTTAAACAAAATAGAAATAATCAAAAATAAATACGAAATTCAAAAGGAAGCTACTTGAAACTTATTTAAAACCAGAAATTTAATCTTCGTGGCCACTCTGAATCCCGCCCAGCTCCAAGTCCACCACTAGGGATCACCTACAAGGATGGAAGAGAAAGGGGGTGAGTTTGGAAAACTCAGTGTATATGGAAAACCCATCCAAAGCCCAATTCAGCTCAAGCCCATTGGGCATAAGCCCTATTCAGATAACCGCAGGTACTGGGCCGAAGCCATTTTCAGAATATGATAAAATGGGCCTTAGCCACCTTTTCAGATAACAGTATGGCCCATAGGCCCATTCCAGAACTGAACAGACATATTCGTGTATGCAAGCCCAACCCAGCCTATAACCAACCGCTACACTCCACCCGTACCAGCCCTCCACTCCATGTGGGGAATAGCTCAACCCACCTAGCCCTACACTCCACACTGCAGCATAGCTGCTCAGATATCAGTAAGTTGAGGCAAAGCCTCCAGTACGTGTTCAAGCCACTTTCAGTACTTCCTCCATCAATAACCCAGTCCCATGCATCAGATAATAATAACATGGCATGGAGTAAATAGTAACAGTCAAGCAGGCATTTAGGTCAACCTTAACCCTAGGGGTATATCAGTAATTTTGCTCCTAGGGGTAAAACTCTAAACTTTCCACCTATAAAGGTATTTCAATACTTTTATCAGTTTTAAGGGTTCTCATAAATGTTACGGTCCTTACTAGCCCATTTGTCATCGCAGTAATTTATTTATCTTAATTTCACAAATTTAGCCATTGGGCCCTAAAACCCCTAATGGGCCCTACAGTGTCCATTAGTAATTTAAGCCCATTTAACTCAAGTTTTATGACCAGTTTACTGGTTTAAGCAGTTTCGATTCTATTGTCTAACAGAACATACTTATTGCCTATTTTTTTATATTATATATTTTTATTATTTTTTTATTGATTAGCCCGTATGAGCCCGTAGCCCATTGGGCCTAGTTTTAGCCTATCGAGGCCCAATTACCGAAGTGCACAAAATTTCATACACGACTAACTTACCACTTTGTGATTTCAGATCTAATGATTTCTAAACATCTTGTGAGCACTCGCACACTCACAAGCCCACGAAATGCCAAAATTTTGGTATTTCGGCTTTTGCCGAATTAAACTATGAGAGGGTGTTCGATACACACCTGTTTCACGACGACTGCTGCTGAGATTCCTTACGATGTCCTTTTTACCGAAAACCGATGACTAGATCTAAGTCTAGTTGTTCCAAAGATCCAAGCCTTCGATCAAACCTATAGAAGACACACTTATTCCTCTTTGATTTCTACGCAGATCTGATGCAGATCTATCCTTTAAACGATAGTAAAACTCGAATCCAGGAGATCTGAAGTTTCGGCTATGAGTCCCTAAATCTATGGAATTTTGGCTTTTTAAGTGATGAAGAAGATGACGATTTGAGGCTATAACTTTGAAGTAATGTTGCCGACAGATACTAAGGGTTTAGAGAAGATGAAAGTTGATCAAAAAGAACAAAAATAACTGAAGGATTTTGGCTTGGAGAAATCGGCACAAGAAGCGAGTTTTCGGGATTTCGACTTTTATGGCAATTGGCTATGGAGGTTTTGTGGAGGATGGGATTGACAAAGGAGGTGAGTAAGGTGATCAGAAGGTTTCGGCTAGAAGAAAAAGCAAAAAGGAAGAAAGAAAATGGAGGAAAAAGAGAGGAAGAAGAAATCGGCACCAAGGAGAAGGAATTTGCGTTTTCGGCTTTTGTGAGAACTCAGAAAGGATGAATGGCAGTGAAAGCTTTCAAGTGGCTAACCCTAATTCTCCAAGACAGAAAAAGAAAAGAACCTAACCCTAATATCAACTGAAACAATTGGCCCAACCTCCCTAAGCCCCTTGCCAAAATTCACTTAAGTGATCACATGCCCGACACCTGCCTAAAATTAAAAAGTATCCATATGCCTACCTTGCAACTTGAACCCTGGACCTTTAATTCCTTCCCAGACGCCATTTTTTTAGGAACTTAGTGGCGCCACCTTGCCACTTTACCAAGGCCTTATTTGCGTCATAATTTACGAAGTTCTTCTTAAAAGCCCACTTAACCAAGTCTCCTATTCACTTAAAATCCAACCTTGATATTTTACCGTGTTTAACTTAGGCTTGGGCATTCTAAAGGCCCACTAACACACTTAAAAACACAATTCCAATATTCAGAACACCAAAATTTCAAAATTTACCAAAGATCACAGAAACCCAAAAAATCTAAAAAATCAGGGCGTTACATTACCCGTATTCAAGGCCAGAATAGGGTACGAGGCATTACCAGACTTAACCATACACATAGATGAAAATCGGGCCATAAAATTTCATTTAATTCAAAACTTTTCGAACACATTCATAGACTCATACTTAAAGACATATAATGTGGCATAAATGAGCACTTACACATCCATAATCATGCAATAACATGCCATCCACTTTAAACATATTTTCTAACTATCCTGTATATAATGTACATTCTTACACTAACTAGAACTAGACATGCTAAATCTTACTCTCATTTTATACCATCATAATGTAGTTACCAATTTGTCCATTAAACATCCATATTCAAGGCAACATTACTCATTTCCATTTAATTAATGATCCACTGGCCTGCATTTAACTTACCTAATGTATTACCAATCATGCATAACAAACTAAGCTAACTATACCATCACATCAAAACATAGGACATGGCATGATTAATTAAACTTACAAACCATAATGGATAAGGACCACATCTCATGATCATATATGATGACTCAATGCAGATCGGTACATATGGTTAAAGTCATAATAATAATACATATCACAACCCAACTTCCTATACATGCCACTCACTTGATATTTCTAGTATTTGAATTGATTCTCCCAAAAATGATAGCTTGATAGTGTGATTTTGCCTCCGACGATCTCCAACCCCGAGCTGACCTGCCAAAAATGAAGAAGTAGAGAGGAGGGGTAAGCTTTATGCATAGTAAGTCCATATGAAGTTAATAAGCAATTACCCACATTTTTTTAAAAGTAAAACATCATAATCGTACAATTTACTCTTGTTCAGGTTAAGTTGTTTTACCCAGTTACAGTTACTAATTCATTTATATCTGGAGTTATGAGACTCCAAATTAAGTTTCATTAATTTTCCTTGAAACTAAACTCAATATAACTTTCTCCCATAAAATTTCCAGATTTTTTGGTTTAGCCAATTAATACAGTTTATTCATTAAATTTTCCCCTATTTTGCTGTCCAATAGTTCTAACCTCTCTTCACTAAAAATTACTTTTCTCATAGTACAGAATTCTGATAATGCTCTCATCTATCTTTCTAGAGAATAGACTCATTAAGGATTTTAATAATGTAAATTAAAACCCATAATTATTTTTATACAATTTTTAATGATTTTCTCAAATCGGAACAAGGGATCAAAAAGTCATTCAGACTCTGTCTCAAAAAAATTTAAATATCTCATAATAAAAATTTCAATTGCATATATCGTTTCTTCTATGTGAAACTAGACTCATTGGGCTTTAACCTAATGTTTTATCAGCCCATAATTAAATTTCCACTATTTATGGTGAAATTCCAAATTTGTACCACTACAGTAACCCAAAACTGCCAAGGCTAAATTTACTCATTCATTACTATTATTCACCAAATCCATACAATATCATTTTATTCATAATGGTAAGAACACATAATTATGCTTCATAAGCATAAATCCATAATCTCAATGTCATCAAGTATCAAGGACTTATTCCAAATCATGTCATTTTCATAATATTCACTAAATACTATATACATCATAGATCATCACATGTTAAGGCATCACACATAAGTTTAGTGTACATACCAGTACAACTTGTAACATAACTCCAAGACATACTCACTAATGGCTTATCTCATTGGGATCATCAACAAATACTTCGCCAAATTACCCGTTGAACACTCGGAATATAATCAGATACACAGAATGCATGCACATAAGTGCCATGCTCACAACTAGACAAACTCAATAGCCTGCGGAATATATTTGTAGCCAAGCTTCAATGTAACCCACCCATAAGTGAACTCGGACTCAACTCAACGTGCTCGAGTGTGCGCATCCATAAGTGAACTCGGACTCAACTCAACGAGTTCGAAACTCAAATATCTTAGTGACATGTCACTTTTATCCTAATCTATTACTAAGGTTCAAACGGGATTTTCCTCAATCACACATCTTTGTTGTCATCCACGGAATGTCGGAACCGATACTTGATAGCATTTCATATTTATCAAGTAGCTCACATAATTTGCATATTACTAAATAATAATCCACAAAGCATAATATTTCATGATAATAATCATCATATCATATAAATAACATTAAATTACACATTGCAGTATAAAAAAAATCATATGAACTTACCTCGTATGCGAAAATGGCCATTTTTACCATTTTTTCCACAACCTGATATTTTTCAATTTTAGCCCGAATTTTGATATTTCCTTGCTCTATCATTTCAAATATAGCCTAATTAGGACTCACATTATTCAAATTGACCCAAAATCGTATTTTGGAAAAATAACAATTTTTCCCCTAAACTTTGTGAAAATTACATTTTTGCCCCTAAATTTCGTAAAATAAAATTCATCCTATTTCCTTATGTTTTGTGACATGCTGATCATTTTTTCCTTCTATAGCAACATCAAATTCGCACTCTAACATGTACTTATGAACATTAGGTATTATTACCGATTATGTCACTTTACTCGTTTTCACGTAAAATCTCTTAGTAAAACTTGTTTAGCACAATTTCAAGCTTCATATTCTACCATAAAATATCAAAATAAACACATTTCACCTATGGGTATTTTTCCAAATATAAACCCTAGGTTAAATTATTGCTAGAATATGCTTAACCAAGTTACCGGGATTTCAAAAATGTAAAGAACTTTAAAAACGGGGCTAGGGAGCACTTACAATCGAGCTTGGGAGTTTGAAAAAACCTTAACCATGGCTAATGCTGGTAGAAACGGTTGAATGAAGAAGATGATAGCTAATTTGGCTTATTTCCCTTTTTAATTCTTTTAATTATTAGTCTACCAAAATACCCCTAACTTAAAAATATTTTATTACACCCATTTCATGTTTATTTTTGTCTAGAAATTAACCAATGGTCTAATTACCATTTAAGGACCCTCAATTTAAAATTTCATAACAATTGGACACCTCTAGTATGTAGAACTCAACTTTTACACTTTTTACAATTTAGTCCTTTTGACTAAATTAAGTGTCCGAACGTCAAAATTTTCAAACGAAATTTTACGAAATTATTTCATGAAATTGTAGACCATAAAAATATTATAATAATAATAAAATTTTCATCATCGGATTTGTGGTCTCGGAACCACTATTCCGACTAGGTCCCAAAATCAGGGTGTTACAAAAGTTGAGTTTAATTCATGAGTATATATGTTTGAATGTAAGCATAATTGAGATAGTGTTATTTTGGGAAT
The DNA here is from genome assembly GCF_007990345.1 of Gossypium hirsutum. Classification (NCBI taxonomy): domain Eukaryota; kingdom Viridiplantae; phylum Streptophyta; class Magnoliopsida; order Malvales; family Malvaceae; genus Gossypium; species Gossypium hirsutum. Next base: position 56,922,614 of record NC_053433.1, on the reverse strand, counting down.
GAAAAGTTGAATAATATTATGCTAAATGAGAAATATTAGTATTCAGCCAAGGTAACCTATTTGTGTTAAAGTATAACATTAATGATACAATTCGACTTGTTTGAAATGTTTTGATTATTCATTTGAGTTGTTTAATTTGCTTAAAGCTTACTAAGCTAAGTTAGCTTACTCTATGTGTTTTGTTACTCTGTTTTATTGATTTTGGTTGTAATTTACGAGCTCAGGGATCGTCATCGAAGTCATCCACACTATCGTCAACCTTTGGTATTTTTAAAAGTCTATTTTCAAACTTATGGCATGTATAGGCTAATATATATTTTGATCGACCTTGGATATGTATAATTCGAGCCATGCGAATATGGTTTAACTTCAAAGTTGGGACTTGGTTATGTTTGGTAATGGCTTAATCTGTTTTGATTATAATGTTATATGAAATGAATGAATAGTGTATGTGATTGGTTCTATATGTTTTGAAAATAGCTTGAAAATGATTGTGGTTGATGTGTCGGTCATGGTGTGTATAATTTATCATGGGTTTGTTTAGATGATTCGGCTTTGGTTGAGTATGAACAAAGTATATATACATATATATATATATGAAATTGGTTTTTATGTTTAATATTGGTGTTATATTGTAAATGAGCATTTGATGGTATAAATATATATATTAAGTTCGAATATATAGTAAGAAGTTATTATGATATTTTAGGTTTTATAAAGGACTTGTAAGTGGACTTAATAAATGAGCAAGATGTTGATTGTATATATATGCATATATGTGTTTGTGCGTAATCGAATGATACTTGTCACTATGTTTCATTTTTTTTAAATGAAAGTGAATATGCATATGTGATGTTTATGTGATTGGCATAATAGGTATATTTGATGAACCTAAAATTCGAATAAACAATATGTTTATAATGTATGTTTAATAATTATTTAATTATATTCTTTACATGTAAATATGAATATAACTTGTGTGAGCATGAGAATGTTCATCACTGTAAGTATGTTCAGTAATGCCTTGTGACCCTAGTCATGCGACAGATATGGGTTAGGGGTGTTACATTTGGAATGGCTAGTAGTGGCTTATTTTGGTGATTATATTCATATGTGATATGTTAAGTATATGTGATCAAATGATGTTAATGCCTAAGTTAATCCAAGGTAAGTTTATAAACACATATGCATGTAGTAAATGCCTTGTTGAATGATGGAGTTTGCTTAATTTAAATGCTTGGAATGGTTGGTATTGGATGTGTGTTTCAAGTGCAGGTCTTGGGTGAAATTTTGGGTGAGAAATGAAGTTAGAAATGGCTTCATTTTGTCCACACAGGCAAACACAAGGGCGTGTGTATAGATAATGTGTGACACATGGTTTTGTACATGGGCATGTGGTTAGGTCGTGTGTCCCCTGCACCTTAATTTTGAGAAACAAAATGCTCCGAACTGAGCACACGGGCAGAGACACAGGCATGTGTCTTAGCCATGCATGTTACACGACCTAGAACACGGTCATGTGTCTTGGCCGTGTGAAACCTGCACCTAATTTTGAATTGAATTAAATAACTACATGGCCTAGCACACGGGCGTGTGGCATGGCCGTGTGCACAATTCAGATATTTACACGGGGTCGAACACAGCCTGTAGCACAGGCGTGTCCCAGGGTCACACTAGCATGTTCCTTGGACCAAACAAGCGTGTGAGCCCTGTATCTTGGAAAATTTTTGAAATTTCGCGAAAAAATTCCTAGAGCTCCTAATTAAGTCCCGACTCGATTGTAATACTCGTATTGGGCCTCGAGCGTCCAATTAAGGGGCATTTCGAATGATCTCGGTTAATGAAAAGTAATTTATATTAATTAATTGTAAATGTTTTGAAAGTTTAAGTAATGCTCCAAAACCCTGTTTCGACGACGAATTCGGGTTAGGGGTGTTACAACAAATGCAAGACCTCAGCCATCGGTAGGACATTCAAGACCAGCACCATGACAAATGGAATCCCTAATGACATGTCATTTGTATCCTATAAATTCCTAAATTTCAACTAGGACTCGATAACCTTCATAACATTGATTTGGATATACATCATTCAATTACATTATGAATACATAATAAAATGCATTTGAATATCATGAATATAACAAGTGTACATACGAAGTTACTCGACAACTAGAGCGTAAAGGTTAAAGCGAGCTATTTCGAAGCTTTTGCTTTGCCTCGATCTAGGTCCGTACTTGGTCTATTTTGATGTAAATAGACAATTTCAATCCATTTAATACTTCTAATATTCAATTTAGTCCACATTTCATATTTATGCAAAATTACTATTTTCCCCTTAACATTTTAACTTTTCACAATTTAGTCCTTAAGCTCATAAATTGAAATCTAATCATTTTAATCCCCCATTCAAGCTAATCGAGTCCTTTAGGGGCTTAAAACCAACCCAAATCAACCATCATTTCATAATTTTAACATGAACTTTTACTATTTTTACAAATTAATCCCTAAATGCAAATTTCATCAAAAATCAATTTACAAAACTTGTTTATTTATCAATAAGGATTCATAATCTACCATTAAACTTCAAGAATCATTCAAAAGCATTCATGGCATAACCCTCAGTCTTTAACAGTTTTACGAATTGACCCTCGACTAGCTAGATTAAGCTACAACGATCTCGAAAATAAAGAAATCATTAAAAACTGGGCTTGAAAACACTTACATGCACTAAAGGAAGCTTGGCGAACATAGCCCTATCTTCAATGGTGAAATTTGGTTGAGGAAGAAGAAATGAAGATGATACTTATTTTTCTTTCTTTTGTTTTAGGGTTTAATTACTTAATTACCTTTTTAACCTTTAAAAATTTTATTAATTTCATCAAAACCATACCATAAACATCCACTAACCATACAGTTGGTCTAATTGTCATTTAATTGCACTCACATTAAAGTTTCATAGCCATTTGACCCTTTTAGCTAATAGAACTCTACTTTTATAGTTTTACGATTTCGTCATTTTCACTTAATTAATTATGCAAACATCATCCTGTAAACATTAAAATATTAATAAAATAATAATTTACTCTTCGAATTTGTGGTCTCGAAACCATTTTTCCGATTTCAATGAAAATAGATTGTTACATAATTAAACTATTTTGGACATCATAATAATTATGATTTTACCTTTAATTTCTCATTAATCAGACCAAATAAATTTTTATGATCATTTGGACAATAGTTACATTCAATTTGAACAGCAATAAGCTCCATCAAGCAGACCACATTAATGAATAAAAATTTTGACAGCATACTCGCCAGCTGCATGCATCAACTTGAATATTTAATCACAAAAGGTCAGTTTAATTTATGCAGCAAATGGTCCTAACCACATTATAATAAGCAGCTATAAATTTATTTACAAGTAACGTACATCTTTCTTCTACCAACAATTCGCGTTTCTTACCCCTTCCTTCTCGTTGATAATAACATATCACAAGCAGATCAAATAATGTACTAAATCGAAATTATAAGAAGTATTTTGAATTTAACCAGCTTTGGCCAAACATTTATACACCATTCATACAAGTATAAAGATCAATATACCCTTGTAATTAAAATTCTATTTTGGATAGAATTAGTGCAGGCTTTGAACCATGTTAATACCCTCAATAATACCATCATTCATTCAACCAAATGACAGGTAAATGCCTAGCTATGGACAACATTAAAACTTAAATGAAACATGCATTAAATATAACTAAATAACATGTTAATTTCCTGCTATGTACTACATTCAATTCTCAATTGGAAACATGTATTTAACACCACCTAATGACATATTAATGTCCTGTAAAAACACATTCAAATTGTCCAAATTATGGCAGTATAAAGTAACAAACAGTTAGGGTACTTAATTGGTTAATTTGAGCTGCATAAATGCAACAAACATCCATGCAAAACACTTTCATTTGTCCAACATCATAAAATGTTTATATGGCATCTAAGCAACATTTTTCTGCCGCATTAATTTACCAAAAAACATAAATGCACAACTACTTACTTCATTAATCGGACACTTAACTAACCATTTAACAAGGATTCTTTAGCATTTAATTTATTTTCATTTACAAGTATCTGCATAATTAATGACAACACTAAACATTGTTCAAATTACAGATTTAGACACCATAAATCTAAAACTAACTGGTCACATTTAATTAATCACATTATTGACCAGTAGGCAATTATTTGTAGCATTTAAATCAACATTCATTAACCTTCACAAGCATCATAAATGTTAGCAATAACACGATTAAATTAACAGGACTAAGATATTACTTTCTAGCATTTACTCTCTTCAATTTCATCATATTCAAACTATTTTAGTACAAAATCAAATGATCTATTCAAAGTCAAGAGTGTTCTCTCTTAGTGTCCTAGAGAAACAGTAATTGTTGTGGTTGGGTTGGAGTAGGGTGGTAACTTGTTTTAGAGAATGGGGAGGGACAAGATCTCTCTACTAGAAGAACTTGTACAGTTGATGGTGAAAAGTTCATTGGTAGTTTTGAGTGAAAATTCGATGCTATTATGCAAGATGTGGACGAGGAAATGTTACAACCCAGATAGTTTTCGTACATAAAGTTGAATTATTTGGAAAACTCAAAAAAAGTTTGAGATCCAAGTGGCAAGGCAAAACTTGTTTTTGGTTTTGTTTGAAAACGAGGAGGATTTAGAGATGATAATGGAAAGACGATGTTGTCTGTTTCGAAAATAGCTTACCATGTTCTATTGACTACAACAACCTATAGAGTGTAGCAAGTTACGTCTTGTTATGTCTCCGTTTTGGATCAAGATAGGTCCATACCCACCGAAGTGTGATAAGAATGATATGATGCATACTATTTGGTATACTTTCGGAGGTGTAATTAGATTGGAAATTAAATGGGATCTTTGTTGGCTTTAAATTCAGTTAGATGCGTAAAAATCATTAAGGAGAGGGATTTTCATATTGGTTGGGAATCAAGAGAAAGTTTGGCTTTCTTTTAAATATGAAAATTTACTGCATTTTTGCATGGATGTGGACGTATGGGACATGGGTTTAAGCAGTGTCATGAAATTCCTAATAACATTAAGGAGATAGTGGAGGATGATATTCCTTACTTTTTGGTGCTCAAGGTTAAATCAAATGTTCTAGGGAAAGAATGTTTACAGTTTGGTTTCCTTGCTAAGAAATTGATGTCGTATTGAGCATATGTTAGAGTAGATGATACAGTGTAGATGATACAGTTTTTGGGGCGGTCAATAAGGGTGGTGCAGATGGTGCATCATTGGCAGTTGTAATGACGGTCCACAAGTGGAGGAGAAGGTGGAATCTAGGAAGGTTTTGGTAGAAGAGGAAACTAAAAAATTTAGTGATATTTAGGATCCTCTAGTTTCCACAATTAGGGGTTCTAATTTAAAGGGAATGGATTCTGCTGTATTATTATGATTGATGAGCGATTCAATGGTGAAATGGGGGTAATCATAGAGTTCTCGTTAGCCCAATAAGAAGAGAGTCTCAAAGGCCCAAAAAGGGTATTTGGAAAAGGATGACAATAGGGAGTTTGATCGAACAAAATAAGCTGGATACTGTGATAGGGAAAAGAAAAATAGAATTGGTAATGTTTGAGAAATTTTGAAACTTCGATTACAAGGTAAAAGAAAGTAAGAAGGAAAAGCTCAAATTTTAGGATTCAGGAAACACAATTTTAGATGATGTGGTGATAATGATTTCGGAGCAATCTTCTGTTTCTTCTCAATTAGGATTGGCGATTGCCAAGAGATTAGCCGATTAGGTGCAATGAAAACTATATGCTAGAATGTTTATGGTCTGGGGAATCCAAGGGTAGTTCAGAGACTTTGGCATATGCTGAAGTTGTATAATCCCCGTATGGTCTGCTTTATGGAGACGAAACTTGATAGTAAAAGGATGAAAAGAGTGAGGAGGAGGTGCAGATTCATGTGTAGAATCAAAGTGGAAGGCTATAGAGGGGATCTTTGTTTGGCATGGAAAGAGGATGTCCTAGTTAGTTTGAGGAGCTTTTCCAAGAATCATATCGATGTCTTCGTTAAGGATGATAAGAATGACAAGGAATGGAGATTTACCTATTTTTATGGTGCATCTTGTGCTACAAATAGGAATGATATTTGGAATTTACTTCGACGACTTGAGCAAAATTAAAATTACCCTTAGTTGGTTAGTGGAGATTTTAATGAAATAATGTTTTCTTTTGAAAAAGCTGGTGGCATATCGAGGGAGGAGAGAATAATGCAGGTTTTTAGGGAAGTTATGAAAGAGTGACGTTTAATGGATGTAGGTTTCTTTGGGGCATGGTTCACTTGAGAAAGAGGAAATTTACTAGAGACAAATATAAGAGAGAGACTAGATAGGGGTCGCAAATGATCAATGGTTGATAGATTGCCCAAATGCACATATTAATCACCTACCACACTCATTCTCGGATCACTGTCTGTTACTGATAAGTTTGGATCAAAGGAAAGCTCCGATAGGGGTTTTACGGTTTAAGTTTTAGGCTTGGTGGACAATGGAAGAGTCATTAGAAGGGGAAATCAAATGGGTATGAGAGGCTTTCTCAGGGTCCATAATGAATAAGCTGGATAACTTGCGGCAGGGTTTGACGATTTGGGCCAAGTTAACCAAAGACAATAAGGCAGGTTTGAAGTGGGCTATTACAGGAAAACTAAAAAGTATGATGGAAATGGAACGAGATGATGATACATTGGCCTAATTAATAGACACCAAAATTCAATTAAATTGGGAGATTGATAAAGATGAGGTTTTTTGGGAACAATAGGCCCAAGCTAATTGGCTTCATTTAGGGGACAAGAATACAATTTTTTTCACAAGTTTGTTATTTTCTGTAGACGTATGAATACAATTTCTCGGTTGGAATGTGAGGATGGTCGGGAGGTGTATGATGATGAAAGGATAGAGAAAATAGCTACTGAGTACTTCTAAAATATGTTTACAACAAACGAGATATGAGATCTCTCATACATTATGTAACACCCCAAACCCGGCCCAGACGTTATGGCTGAATATGGCATGTTACATTGAAGTGTTTTAGTGAAATCCGTGTTTTCATTGAAAACCCTTCTTAAAATAAAAAAAAACCCTAAATAACTAAAAAAAACACCTTTCAGTTACGAAAGCCTTGTTTAAAACATTTGATTTAAGAAAACTCATCATCTAAAAATTTAGTTGCGGAAACGTAGAAAATATACTATAATTTAAGAAAACCATGTTTAACTTCTCGTGATTACAAAGAAAATAATAATAATAATTCAAGTAATAATAACACAATGAAAACCTTATTACAATCTGGTCTAGAACATACTTAAAAAGAAATAAAAACTTAAATGCTTAAAAAAAAAACCCAGGTCCAAATCATCTTGCTAGCTGGCGACCCAGAGTCCCTCCAAACATCGAACCTTCTACTGAGCATCACCTGAAAATAAAAGAAAAGAGGGGTTGAGTTTTTGCAAACTCAGTGTGTACAACCCTCGGCAAAAACAAGCATTCAACAAAAAAAAAACATCATTCATCAATCATGAAATGCAATCCCATCCAAATTATCGATCTGCTACACACCAGCTTCGTCCCCCGTCACACCATGTGGGGATATAACTATCGACCCACCCAACCCACACACCATGGTAGCCCGATTGCTAAACTACCTTCATTTACACATTGGGCTTTAAAAGTCGTCGGTGGATCCACGATTGTCAAGCAACCATGAGATCCTCATATACTTCCTCCGTTCCATAATTCCCAACCCGTATGCAACCTAAGAATAATATCATATATATGCATGTCACATCCATAAACTTACATTCAACACCTAGGGGTATTTTGGTTATTTTCGCCCTTAAGGGCATTTTGGTAATTTTCCTTTAATTACAATTTTCACTTACCTTGGCCCATTAACAAGTCCCACAAGCTAAGATGAATGAATAATATGCACCAGGTAGGATTCTAGAGAAGAGGAGGTGAGTCATTAAGATTGCTTAAGTACCAAGCTCTCCCTAGATCCAATCCTAGACATGCATATACTCGTTGCCACACCTTAACCCTTTGACTTGTCCATGGTCGCAATATATTAATTAAGTCTTATGTGGATATCATATACTAGGCCCAAAACCCCTTACAAAGCCTAAACAATTTCACATACCTTTATCTGGCCCATTAAGCCCAATCATATTCATATGGCCCATTAGGCCCAAATCACCTGTATATGGCCTATTAGGCCTAAATCAGATTTATATGGCTCGTTAGGCCCAGTCACATTCATATTCATGCTCACATACAAATTCCTATCACATAGCATTAATATTCAGTTTTTGCCTATTATGGGCCCAATAGCCCATCGGACCCATTTAGCCCATTCTGGCCCATATGGCCAAATCACAACCCAAGTCAATGGAATCGCCCATGGGCCTCAGGAAACCTATCAGTCTCCCCCTTACGAGTGTTCGTGCACTCGCAAGACTACCGTAGCCAAACTTTTGGCTTTTCGGCATTTTGGCATTTCGGCTTTTGCCGATTCATAGTGTCTGTGCGGTGTATGTACACACCTAGTAAGCAAGCGTGATGCGATCTCCTTAGCCCAAACCTACAATCGCTATCACTCAAATATTAATCACACGTACTTATCGATTACCCAAAAGCCAGAATCTCACCTTAACCTTACCTGAATGCCAAGCCTTTACTAGCTTTTACTTTAATCATTAAACTCGCGTATTTCTCAGATTTGAAGAGCAAATCGGTAGGAATCCAAAACTGAGATCTGAACCTAATTACCTACCAAATTCGATTAGAAAGAATTGAGGGACCGAATACTCGATACTTATCAAAAACTGATTGGGAGAGTGAACACTTACACTAGAACCGACTGGGTGGAAAAAGTAGTGGCAGCACCAAGGGTATTCGGCTCTTAGAGATTTGAATGGAAATAGTTGATTACTCAGCACCAAAGAAGAGAGGAAGAAGAATTGGCTAAAGCAAAGGAAATATTGAGTAGAAGAGGGATAAGAATTCGGCTCAAAGAAAGAAAAGAAAAAAAGGTTTTCAGCTTTTTAGAGAAAAGGGTTTCTGGCACAAAGTGAAGGGAAACTTGTCATTATCTTTCCAATCCTCCCATTCGGCACCTATTTATAGCTCTATAGCGGAATACTTCAAGCCCAAGTTCCCAATTCGGCTCCACTTACTCCTCACTTCTCATCTCCTCGTTTTTCTTCCTAATAACCCCTTAATCCCTTCCTTAATTTTCTCTCTTGCACACTTCCCTTAAAGTCCACTTTCACGCCACTTCCATCCTTCTAGAAGGCCAAAAGTAAACTTCTAAAAATACTAAGCTAGGATTCGAACCTTGGATCTCTTTGCTAGCTACTAACGCCACCTCCCTACTCCCTAAGTGGTGTCACTTAGCCACTCCTCCACAAGGCTTTTTAATGTCATTTTTCCCCTATTTTTATTTAAAAGCCCAACTACTTGCCAACCCTGATTCTTTTAATAATTAAATTAAAATTCCTCCACCACAAAACTCGAACCCAGAACTTCTTCAACGTACCTAGACACTTCAAATTCCTTAAACCCTTAAAGCCAACATGTCCTTTGTCATTTTCTTCCTCATTTAAAAATTTTATAAGACCCCAAGCCCAAAGCCTAAAGACCAATTCATCTAGGCCCAAAATTCGGGGCGTTACACATTCTGTCTAGAATTGAGGTTAGTATTACACCTGATAGAAATGCAGTTTTATTGTCAAAATATACAACATATGAGGTTTTTTCAGCATTGAAAGATATGGGCTTAACGAAAGCGTCTACGGTAGGTGGTTTTCTGGTGATGTTTTTTGAACAGTACTGGCACATAGTAGAGGAAGATGTTACTAGGTATTGTTCGGGCATACTGAATGAAAGAAAAGATTTTGGTTCGACTAATTTTACTAATATAGTACTTCTTCCTAAATAGTGGCCTCTGTACGATCATATACAAAATAGTGGCCAAAGTAGTGGCTAATAGGCTTTAATGAGTCATTGGGAAATGTATTAATAGTGCCCAAAGTGAATTTGTACCAAGACGTCTCGTTTTATATAATGTTATTCTAGCCTATTAGCTTTTACATACTTTCTATTAGAAACATTATGGGAAAAAAGGGTGCATGGCATTAAAGTTGGACATGAGCAAAGCCTATGATCGGGTTGAGTGAGGTTTCCTAAAAGAAGTGATGTTATGAATGGGTTTTACAAAAGAATGGGTGGATATCATTATGAAGTGCATTACTTCGGTGTCTTATCCGGTGAATGTTAATGGAAAAAGTGGAAGGATTTTTAACCCAACTAGGGGACTCCGTTAAGGTGACCCTCTTAGCCCCTTTCTCTTTCTTATGTGTTGTAAATGACTGTTAGCCTTAATGAGGTTGACAATAAGGGGAAGGTTGATGAAAGGTGCTAAAGCTAGTAGGGGAGGTCCAGAAATTTCACATTTATTGTTCGCGAGTGTTATATTATTTTCGGGGAGGAAATTGATAGAGGGGCAACATTGCTGAAAGATATCCTCAATGAATGCGAAAAATGCTCAGGCCAGTGTGTGAATTTCCATAAGTCCATGATCTTTTTTTAATAGAAATACATCTATTGAGGACAAGGAGAGAGTATCAGGAATGCTGGGAATGTGATTTTCTTCTAGAAAAGTACATAGGGCTTCCAAACATGGTTGGGAAAAGGAAGAAAGCTTCATTCCAAAACCTCAAAGATCAGATCAAAATTCAAATTGAAGGGTGAAGCACAAGTTTTTGGTCTCAAGGCGGTAAGGAGATATTTATTGAGTCCGTATTACAAGCTATCCCAACATATGCCATGATGTGTTTCTTATTGCCATCTTTTTGTGGGGAATTAGAAAGTTTGATGGCTAAGTTTTGGTGGTAGAAAGGGCAGGGTAGGAAAGGTATCCATTGTTATGAATTGTAACACCCCATACCCGTAACCTACGTCGGAGCAGAATACGAGGCATTACGTAATTCGATCTCATGCACACAAATGTTCCCCAAGTCACCAAGACTTGGTCCAATTTAGAACTTTTTCAATTTTCACTTTAAACTTCTTATTATGGGCCTACGATGTGATATCCCGAATTACGGCCTAATCGGAATAGTGGTTTCGAGACCACAAATCAGAGATAGAAATAATTATTTTATAATTATTTTGAGGTCTATAATATGATTGCATGATTGTGTGAAACTTTCGTGAAGAAATTCTATGCATAAAGTGCTTAATTTGAAATTTGGGACTAAATTGAATAAGTTGCAAAACTTGCATTCTAGAAGTTTCTAGTATGAAATTGCTTTGAAATATTAATTAGGAGGTCTTAAATAGAAATTTGACCAATTCCTAAGTTTATGGACAAAAATTGGACATGGATGGAATTTTTGAAAGTTTAGTAAGGAAGGGCATTTTGGTCATTTGGATATTAAATGAAATAAAATGGGAAAAATAACAAAAAAATGATCATCTTCTCCATAAGTTGCTGCTGAATTTTTGCTCTCCACCATAGCTAGGGTTTCAACACTTTTAAGCCTTGATTGTAACTGATTTCTATGCCCGTTTTTAATGTTCTTTACATTTTTGAAATCCTCGTAGCTCGGTTTACCTATTTCTACCAATATTTTGAGCTAGGGTTTATATTTAAAAATTTACCCATGAATGATATGCATGAATTTTGATGTTTTATGGTAGAATATGAAGCTTGAGATTGTGTTAAACAACTTTTGCTAAGTGATTTTACGTAAAAACGACTAAATGACATAATCGGTAAAAATACCTAATGTTCATAAATACATGTTAGAATGAGAATTGGATATTGCTATAGAAGGGAAAAATGATCAGCATGTCACAAAACATAAGAAAATAGGGTGAAGTTTAATTTACGAGATTTGGGGCAAAAGTGTAAATATGTGAAAGTTTAGGGGCAAAATTGTAATTTTTCCAAAATATGATTTTGGGTTGATTTGAATAATAGGAGTCCTAATTAGACTATATTTGAAATGATAGAGCAAGGAAAATCAAAATAAGGGCTAAAATCGGCAAAATATCAAGTTATGGACAAAATGGTTAAAAAGACCATTTTCGCATACGAGGTAAGTTCATGTGTAAATGTAGTAACATAATTGTCATTTTAAGTAATTTAATGTTATTTATATGATATGATGATTAATACCATGAAATATTATGCGTTGTGGTTCTTATTGAGTAATATGCAAATTATGTGTGCTACTTGTTAAATATGAATTGCTACCGAGTATCGGTTTCGACATTCCGTGGAAGAGGGCAAAGATGTGTAATCGAGGAAAAAGTCGGTTTGAACTTTGGGAATAGATTAGGATACAAGTGACATGTCACTAGGATATTTGAGTTCTAAGCTCGTTGAGTTGAGTCCGAGTTCGTGAGATGTAACTAGGCATCCGAGCTCGTTGAGTTGAGTCCAAGTTCACTTATGGATGCAAACGCCCGAGCTCGTTGAGTTGAGTCCGAGTTCACTTATGGGCGGGTTACATGGTAGCTTGGCTACATAATTTCCACAGTCTATTGAGTTTGTCTAGCAGCGGGTATGGCACTTACGTGCATGAAATCCGTCTATCCAAATTATATTCCGATCGTGTTCAACGGGTAAAGTTCTAGTGAAATGGAAGAATTCTCGAGATGAAAGTGACTAGTTGGTAAGTGTTGTGGAACGGATACTTTGTACAGGTATGTACTTAACCCTCGGGTTTAGACTTCAATATAACAATAATATGGTAAGATCACGAATGAGAAATATGATATGAGTGCTTTGGTGATATTATGCTAATGTTGGTTGTTATAATTGCTTTGTTAAGTTATTTGTTATTTGCATGTGGACTTACTAAGCATCTATGCTTACTCCCTCCTTTTCATTCTTTGTAGTTTTGACAAGTCAATTTGGAGATCGGGACGGTCGGAGGTACGCTCACACTATCACTGGACAATCGCGGTATAATGACTTGAAATTTTTGGAAATATGGCATGTGTAGCATTTCAATCATTTTGTGTGTATAATCTTACAATATGGCCATGGATGGAATGGAAATGTTTGAGAATGATTAGCTATTGGAATGGCTAATCAAGTTTATATATGATAACATGTATGCTTTATGTCTTAACTAAACCATGAAAATCCTTGGAAAGGTAAAATTTGCCACAAAACAGAATCAGACAGTAGCAGTGATGTGAATTTGAAAAATCATTAAAAATATTAGAAATGGAATTAAATGATGAAATAGTTGTGGAATCGAAGCTTGATGAGTCTATTTTCATATGGAAGAAACGAAACAGGTAAATGAGTTATATTTTATGATATATTTAAGCTTTAGTAGAACAAGATCAGAGAGATCTCTGAATCCCATGTTCTGACTTTAAAAATTCACCATAAATTGTGCAAAAACAATTAAGAGTTTTACATTACATTTATGAAATACTTATTGAGTCTAGTTTTATGAGAAAAACACGGAATAGTCATTTAAACTCTTTACAGGGAGATATTTAACTGGAAATACACAGGGGTCAGAGTAGCCGAACCTTGAAACAGGGGAGACTTTAACTAATAAACTATACTAATTGACTAGACCAAAAATTCTAGAAAACAATTAATAAGTAGATATATGAGTCTAATTTCAAGGAAAATTTACGTAATTGGATTTCAATTTTTTTAACTTGAGATATGAATTTTTTAGCGACTGTGACGCAGTTAGCCAGCTTGTCTGGAAATTCTAAAATAAATTGTTTGAGCTGTTTAATTAATGAATTAAGTCCGTTAACACCTTGTGCTCGACTCCAGCGATGGTCTCGGGTACGTGGACGTTACATACGAGCCCCAAATCGACCATTGAAAACTATTTTGGATAAACCCGGGTCCTTAAACCATCTATAGAAAATTTGACTTTGAAACAGGGCACACGCCCGTGTAGAAAGGAAACACGCCAGTGTGGCCATTTCAACATGGTTGTGTTGATAGGCCGTGTGAAGCAATACAGGGACACGCCCATGTCCTCCACCTGTGTGGAATTAATTCTAAATACACACCTACAGGGGTTTTCACACGGCCTGGAACACGCCCATGTCCTAGCCCGTGTGAAAAAACATGGATATTCTGTTTCTGACGTCAGCATCCCCAAAATGTCACATGGCCAAGGCACACGCCTGTGTGCTAGGCCATGTCCATCACACGGCTGAGACACATGGCCGTGTCTTTGCCCGTGTGTTTACTACCATGTATACTAACTTGAAATTTTTACATGCAGGGGACACACAGCCGGACCACACACCCATGGGGTAGACCGTGTGTCACACACGGCCTAGACACACGCCCATGTGTCTACCCATGTGGATGATATAAGGCTATTTACCAAGCCTCTTTGCCACCCTTACTTACACAACCTACACAAAAGCAACCAAACCAATACAAGAATAGTAAATTCTAAGCCCTATACATGCCATATTCAAAAATATAAATCAAACTATACTGAATGCTTCGATTGATAATGTGATCGATATCTCTGACTTCCTTTGGTCCTTGAGCTAGATAGGCAGCACTATAAGAAAATGAAAAAGGAGAGGGAGTAAGCATAAAGCTTAGTAAATTGTACATAAATAAATATACAACATGACTTTACCATTCATCAACAAGTATCATAATACACAAGTGGCATAAGCAAAACTTACTCATCAAGATTCAATACATCTTATATAGCATATATTAAGCTCACATTTCATACATACCATATAGGTACCTGTGCCTCTCACAACACAGTTATACTTTCCTTGTTAACTTGAAATCATACTTACATCGTTGAACCATTTGGAACATTATCGGATATTCATTTAGCCTCAAACATGGGGTCAGGTGTCGATGCCATGTCACAGACATGGTCTCACACAAGTTCTAGCATATCTGTGCCGATGCCATGTCCCAGACATGGTCTTATACTAACACATCTCGTAGCCGATGCATGTCCCAGACATGTCTTACACTGGCTTACATCTTGAGGCCGATGCATGTCCCAAACATGTCTTACACCAGCACTCGTCTCAATGCCGATGCCATGTCCCAGACATGTCCTACACTACCTCACACAAGTGACCCAAACGTCATGGCATGAATATTCGATTTTTTTCCTAAGGTTCAATCAAGAATTCTACTATCTCTATTCTCATCACGTTTTCTCATTTCCACAATCAAGCAATTTATGCTATAATAATTTCAATACAATTCAAATACATAAATTGTTAATGTAGTTGTACTATTTTACATACAACTTACCTCGAATTACAAAATGTGGCGACTAGTCAATTTAGTCGATTTGTTTGGCTTTCCCCCGGTCTTGGTTTGGATTCAGTATTTCTTGATCTATAATAGCAAAATATACTTATTTAGTCACTAATTAAAAATTAGGCAATTGAAAATTCATATCTTTGGTAAAACGACCATTTTGCCCCTAGACTTTGACAAAATGACCATTTTGCCTCTAGGCTCGAAAATTGATTTTTATCGAATTTCTTCTTATCTTAAGTCTAGCTAAACCTTTTACTCTTATAGCAACTCCAAATTCCCACTATATCACACATTTATCATATATTTTACAACTTATGCAAAATAGTCCTTTTAGGTATTTTCATGCTAACACCTTTCACAAAAGTTGTTTATTAGATACCCAAGACTCATTTTATTCCTTAAAAACTCAGAAAAAATTACAAATATTTTCATGTCAAAACCCTAAACTCTTAATCATTTTGCAAAATAGTACCCTCATTTGAAAGCTCATGCTTCAAGGGTCTCAAAAATGTAAAAATCATTAAGAAAAACTATCAAAATCACTTACTTGTGAGGATTACAAGTTGATGAAATTTTTAAGCTTTCAAACCCCCTTCAATGGCTGATTTTCAGTGGAGAAAGAATATGAAAAAAGGATGATATCATCTTTCCTTTATTTACTCCTATTTTAGTCAAAATAAGCCACCTAACTTACCAAATTTTGAAAATTTGACCACCTTGTCTCCTATGGCCGGCCATGCCTCCCTAAAGGGTCTAATTTCCCTTTAAAGACCCCCAATTTAGGTTCTCTAGCTATTTGGCACTTTTAGCTATCAAAATAAGACTTTTGCATTTTATGCGATTTAGTCCTTTTTCACAATTGGGCTCACAAACGTCACAATTAACTCACCAAATTTTTCATGCACTATTAAAAACATGCTATAACATATAAATAATTATAAAATAATTTATTCAACTCTAAATTTATGATATCGAGACCACTATTCTAACTAGGCCCTAAATCGGGTTGTTACATGAATGAAGCAAATGTGTCGATTAAAAGAAGAAGGGGGTATGGGTTTTCATTGTATGGGAACATTCAATATTTCTTTGTTAACTAAACAAGGTTGGAGACTCATTAACTACTTGGATTCATTAGTTGCTTGTGTTTTCAAAGCCAAATACTTCCTTAATTTAGATTTCATTAATGTAAATTTGGTCACATGCATGGAAAAGCATTTGGGCAGCGAAAGGGAGTTTTGCGTGAGGGGCTTTGTTGGAAGGTGGGCTAAGGTAAAAATATTTCAAGCAATGAGGATGCGTAGATCTCGGGGATAGTTGATTATAATTATCTAGTGTTGTTCAAAGTATGCAAAATCATAGAGTTGCTGATCTAATTGATACCAATACTAGAAACTTGAACAAGGAGTTAGTTGTAAATACTATGACACCCCAAACCCGACCAGGACGGACTGACCCAAATTTGAAGCTTTACATTGGCCACCTAAGCAACTCTCCAGCTAACGACCTTTCAAGACTCACCCGACCTTATAACACCTCAATCTTATCCATTTATAGTGTTATTTATTAATACGGAAGCAATTTGTGAACCAATTTTAAACTTTTTAAAAGTAATTTAACTTAAGGGCATTTTTTTCATTTTACCACCTATGATTAAACTAACTCGAATTTAGATATATACATTTACCAACTCCCTTTTAGTCAATTTATGTAAGCGCTAAAAATTTCAGCTTAATCTGAGTTTATTTCCTATGTCTAATTTAAGTTTTAGCATTAATGACTAAATCATAACAATTTCAAACTATTAGTACTATACCCGAATATTAAATTGAGTGCGTTTTTAACAAATTTTATAAATTACAAGTTTAATCCTAAAATTTTATCAAGTTTCCTTGTCATTTAAGGCTCTAATTAGACTTATCAAGTTACAGGACTAATTTATAATTTAAATAGACTAGAGAACCAATTTAAAAAGACTAGAATTCAAACCCCCAACAATTCACTACATTTTTTTGTGTGAAATATTCAATGTTAAACCCTATTTTGAGTATCTTAATGGCCAATTAAACCCTATTTAGCTACGATTAAATTTCATACATATTCATGCACCTTCAATTGAATTTATAACACCAATTAAGCCTCAACTAAATGGAATTAAACATTCAATTTCATGCATATCACTCCCCGGTTAATTCAAACAAGTGGCGTATCTTAATCACTAGTAAACCACTCCATGGAAGCTTCATTTAAACAATGGTTAGTGAAACATCATGCCTTACACATCGTGTTATCAATCACCATGTTATCAAGCAAAAATACACAGTAAATTATTTAAAAATCAAATTCAAATATGCATATATGATATTTTAAAACCATCCAAAATTAAAAAGGTCCAATGTCCATGTCCAATTACAACCAAAATTAAACTAAGTCCTGGAAGTACCACAATGCCTGATTAACATTTCTAAAACATGTAACTAAATCTCTACCGAGCCTTCATCTCTTAGAACTCTCTTCCTTGGCTCCTTAGCTCCTAAATCCCGTTAGTTAACTGTACGAATGCGAATATGTGAGCTTAAAAAGTTCAATGAATGTTAATAAACTGATGAGTAAATTAGAACCCAAATGATTCTTAAATTGAAACCAATCAAATACAAATTTTCAATCACAATATCAATCTATAATAGTTCAATGTCATATGCTCAACCATATGTAACAGCCCAATTTTGGGCCTAGTAGGAACAATGGTTTCGGAACCACTGTTCCAGGGCCGGAGAAATTATTTTTAATGATATTTTATGTGTTATAGCATGATTATATGAGTGCATAAAAATTTTGGTGAAATAATTTTAGCGATTTCATGCTTAATTTCGAAAAAAGACTAAATTGCATAAAGGATGAAAATTTTGTTTTGCTAGCTAAATATGTTAAATAGCTAGAGAACCAAAATTTGGGGTGTTTAAAGAGCAATTAGACCCTAAAATTTTGATGGCTAGCCATAGGGGGGACAAAAGAGTTGAAAAGTCAAAAAGTTGGTATGGTTGGTATTTGATGACATGTACAAAGACTAATAAAATAAAACAAAAATAGCCACCCTTCTTCTCCATCTTTCTCCACCGAAAATTAGGGAAGAAAAACCTCCATGGGAGCTTGAAAATTTCAGCAACATAAGCCTCTTTCATGTAAGTCATTTTGGTGTTGGTTTTTGATGTTTTTGATGTTTTTGAGATCCTTGAAGCATGATATAGCTATTTCTATCATTATTTTGAACTAGGGTTTATGTTAAAAAATTTACCCATGTGTGTCACGCATTTTTTTTGATGTTTAATAGAGGAAAATGAAAGTTTGATGTTAGATAAACATCTTTTGTTAAGTGATTTTTCATGAAACCCCTTGAAAAGACCATTTTGTGAAAGTTGTAAAATAAGTTGTGAATGTGTGAAATAATTGAAATTGTGGGTTGCTATAGTTATAAAAGAATTAAGTTAGGATTAGTAAATGAGGAAATTCGATAAAAATTGATTTACAACCCTAAGGGCAAAATCATAATTTTTGTAAAGTCTAAGGGAAAAACGGTTATTTTGCCAAATTATGAATTATAAAATGTTCTAATTCATAATGATTAAATGAGTGAATTTCATCATGTTAGATCAAGAAAATCGAGATTTGGGCTTAAATTGAGAAAGTGCGTGTTAAGAGCAAAAAGAGAATAATTAGCCAAAATTACATTTAAGGTAAGCCCGTGTGATTAAATGAGCATGATATTTATGCCATTGTTAGTATACTTGAAAATAAATCTTGTCATGATTGTTGATATTGTATATGAGAAAGTGATATCAAATGTAAATAACATTTATGTGTTGATTGAATGCTTGGAGATTTGATGGAATATGATATTCCATTGAAACGAGTAAGTTGTATGTAAATGATACAACTACATTGCTAATGTATGTATTGAATTGTATTTGAATTAATATAGCATAAATTTCTTGATTGTGGAATTGAGAAAATATGATGATAATAGAGATAGTAGAGTTCCCGTTTGAACCCAATAAATAAATCGGATATTCATGCCATGACATATGAGCTATTGTGGGCTAGTGCAAGACATGTTTGGGACATGCATCGGCCACATTATGAGAGCCAATGTAAGACCATGTCTGGGACATGGCATCGGCATTGAGACGAGAGCTAGTGTAAGACATGTCTAGGACATGCATTGGCCTCGAGATGTAAGCCAGTGTAAGACATGTCTGGGACATGCATCGGCTGTTTCAGTGTAAGACCATGTCTGGGGCATGGCATCGAAATAGATATGTGAGAGCTAGTGTAAGACCATTTCTGGGACATGGCGTCGGCCTCGATTTCAATAGTCAGTGTAAGACCAAGTCTGGGATATGTCATCGATTTGATGGATGAGCCAGTGTAAGACTATGTCTGGGACATGGCATCAGCATTATACCCTATGTTTGAGGCTTAGTGAATATCCGATAGCTTTCCGAATGGTTCAACGGTGAGAGTTACGGTTTAAGCTAAATGAGAAATGTTATGACCATATTTTGAGTGGTACAGGTACTTACATGAAATTGATGAGATGTGAATTCAATTTATGTTATAGTGAGGAATGAATATGAGCATGTTGAGTTACACAGGTATGTATGCCAAGCTCATGAGAAATGATTTCAGTTTATGATGCACATTTGGTAAATATGTAAATAGGTAATTCATGTCTATGAAAATGATTTTGTGATAACCTGACCAATGTGGTAAAAATGAATTAATATGGTGTGATAAACTTAGTATCATTAATTTACACTAAAATAGTTTTGGACAGCAGCCATAGTTCGACTTTGAAAATCCACCTAAAATTGTGGAAATTGAGTTAGAGGTTGAATAAAATATGAAATAAAATCCTAATGAGTCTAGTTTCACATAAAAGAAGCGGTGTAAGAAAAAGAGTCTCATAGTATGAAATATTTAAATTATTGTGAGACAGAGTCAAAATGACCTTGAAATCCCTATTTTGATTTGAGAAAATCATTGAAAATTGTAAAAAAATATTTATGAGTTATAATTTATATGAATAGAATTATTAATGAGTCTATTTTCAAGAGAAATAGAAAAAAACATCATCCCAATCCCGTATTATGAGATAACTTATTTTTAGTGAGGAGGGGTCAAAACTATCAAACATCAAAAAAGGGTAACTATAAGGAATAAATTGTACTAGTTGGCTAAACTAAAAATTCTAAAAATTTTATGGTAAGAAGCTATGTGTCTCTAATTTCAGATAAAATTAGGATAACTTAATTTGGAGATGCATAGCTCTAGATATAAATCATTTATTGACTGTGAGTCGAGAAAACAACTTGACTAGAACATGAGTAACAATGCAAATAGGGTTGTATTACCATGAGAAGCAAGTTGATAAATTGCTTATTATTTTTATACGGTCTTACTAAGCTATAAAACTTACCCCCTTCCTTTCCTTTCCTTAGTGTTTTTAGGTTAGCTCGGGGTTGGAGATAGTCGAAGGTATCATCACACTATCAAGTCGCTACTTTTGGAATAATGAAGCATATATTAGAAATTTCAAGTGAGTGACATGTATAGGGATCTAGTTGATTGACATGTATTATTTTTCTTTGGCCAAATGTGTTGGCTTATATTGACTTATATGTATATGGACATGATATGAGGCTCATATTGTTTATGTCTTGTAAGCTTAGCTAATCACGTCATGTCTAATGTTTATAATGTGATTATGTTCGTTTACCGTGCATGGTTAGTAATATGACATGTGTGTTGGATGTATGCTCTATGACCAATTAAGGTGGTCATAGCCATGTAGTAATTGCACGTTATAAACACAACGTGATAATGATTGAACATGAGTGCTTGATGAATAAGTTGGTAACCATAGTATAATGGTAAAAGTGGTCATCAAAATGACAAGTCTTATGAATATGAAATAAGGAGTCTAGACTTGGTATTGCATGAGTAGATGCATTACTTGTAAGAGGACATGTCAATGTTAAGGATATGTCTTAATAAAGAGTGTTTAATCACTAAAATGATGCCATGATTTGCGATTATGATGTACATAAGGTTGTAAGAGATTATGGCAACATGAAGGCTTGAAAATTAGCCTAAGTGTTGGCCACAAGGGCTGAGACACGGCCGTGTGGGGGACACGGCCTGGAGACACGGGCATGTGGCCGGGCCGTGTGGTTCGATGTGCATGCTGACATCATAAATAGAGAGTTACATGGCCTAAGGACACGGACGTGCCAAAGGCACACGGGCATGTCCCTATGTCCACACGGGTGTGTGACCCTGTTTCATGAGAAAATTTTTTAAGTTTTCCTGAAACTTCTTAAATTTCTCGGTTTAGTCCCAAATCGATTCTGATGAATGTTTTGGGCTTCGTAAACCCAAATAAGGGACGACATGCATGTGTTTGAAAGGTTTTGAATTAAAAGATATTTTATGGCCTGGTTTTTATAAGACTGTGTATGTTTATGTCCGGTAATGCCTCGTACCATGTTCCAGCATCAGACATGGGTATGGGTGTTACATTTAGTGGTATCAGAGCATGATTTAATAGGTTTTCAGACAACCTAGCACGTGTAAGAGTCTAGCTATACATGCCACAAGTTTGTGATAGTGTGATGTCTCCTGACGCGAATGAGAGCTATCTTGTGTGGGCAAGGTACTCTCCAACCGAGCTACACCCGATCACGTAGATAATGATGCTAAAGTATTCAATAAAGTACAGTTATGAAGAGTTGAAACTTGGAAAGGTACGAACAAGAATTTGTGAAATGTATATGTACATATTTGTGATGTGAGAAACATGAAATAGAATGTGTACATGATTGATTTGTTCAAGTGAACACATGTGTTTAAATAACTTACTAAATATATAGGTAGAAAAAATGTTCATGTATACTTATTTGAATGAATATGGTTGGCAAATTCACATAGTCTGAGTATAAGTGTTAAATTGCTTGGATTGATTTACATGTTTGTAATGATATGCATACGATGATGTGCAAAATGAAAGTACAGATTGGAATATACTTATCTATGTTTGTTGGCTCTCGTATGATGTTATGTACATGACTAGTTTGATTAAATGAATGGGATAAGTAAAGTTACTCAGAATTCATAGAGTGCATGTATGAGTATACTTGTCTAAATGAGATAACCGAAAAGTTGGTGTAAAATGAATATGAATGTTGGTCTGTCTGAAATGAATGATATGATTTTGATGATGTTGCTATGATGATGAAAGTTGTGTTACATGTATATGTATATGAGAGTCGAGTCGGAGGCCCTACGACCTCACTTCCTTACCAGAGTGGTGTATTGTAATGGAATTTCACGAGAATTACGCTGAATAAATTCACAAGTATGTAACGAAAGAGTTTTGTGGAGAAATATCTATAAACATGATTAGAGATTGAGAATGAGTTGATAAGTAAGCCAGGGCTAAAAAAGTATTAGGTTGACATACAGATTATGTGAATTATGCACTGTCACAGTTAGAGAGGAAATGTACTTTGATAAATCGAATTACTCAGGTACGAGGTTGAGCAAGTGTAATAATATGGGATTTGTGATGACAGAAATAGTTAGAGGAATAATATTTGAAACATGAAATGTTTGAGTATGGAAATCATAGTGAGTAGATGATAACTGCCTCTCTTGATATATTTTAAGAGATCACTGTTCTCGGAAGTATTATAGTGGCTATCTATCTTTTGATGAAATTCTTGTTATATGAGAATGTTATCTGATCTTAATGTCAAATGAAGACATTGTCAGTCTGACTGGTTTATAATTTGCTTTGCTCTACTTCGCTTTAATATTCTGTTATATTTAGTCTGATTGGAACTTATGAGAAAATGTACATGATGCTATGATTCTGTTTCTTTAAATTATCGTATTTGATTTCAGTGGGATTAAATGATACTTTCTTCTAGACTTTTCCCCTCTAAGGAATTATCGAAGTCTTTCATATTTTCTTAAGAGGTTGTTTTCGGTCTTCCAATATAGTCCCATATCTTGCGATTTCTCTATCCTAGATTTCTTTACTTGGTTTTCTTGTTATCTTTGTTCCATAATCTATTAATTATGACTCATGTTCAAAGTGTGTTCTTTAGCTTGCAATAATCATATCAAGTGTGACTATGCTTTTGATTTAATCATGGTAATACGGTGATTTTAATATTTAGATTTCTCTAATTTGCGTATAAGGATTTGACATCGGCAAAGGCCTAAATGGTGAAATTTTGAATTTCAATTGGTATGATAGATCTCTTTTCTCAAGTAAGTTAATTGAAATTAATGCCTTCAATTGAGATATCTGTGTTATTTGGGTTAATGCAATCGTATGATCTTTGAGAAAGCAAATTCTGGCTAAGGGTACTTGAACAAAAAAATCCAAAACTTATACAGAAATTTCGCGAGGAAACCCTCGGGAATAGTGTATTAATGATTGAATTTGTAGCTTGACATTGTTGATTTTTGTGCATGAATTCTAGAAATGTTGAAAAGTTTAAGGATGTATATCAAGTGTCATTAGAATTATTTTTGCATGCGCTAGCACAAGAATGGAGATGAGAAAAATGTTATGAGACGAGATATGTAAATCATGCTGGTATGTACTGAATCCCTGCTCATCAGATTCATGGAATTTTGTGTCTCTATGATTGATAGATTTCTTGGAATTCTAGTCTCCACCAATCGGATTGAGATTCGGGTTTTATATCATGATTTCTTGGGAAGGCTAAAGGAGGCTTTGAAATTTAGAAGTAACTGAGAGTTAAATTGGTAAACAATTAAACTGTGTGAAATTATAGAGAGCATAAGACCAAGATGGACCCACTAGTTTCACTTTTAGAATTCGAAAAGATTCAAGTGAGAGTGTATATGTAGCATGATGGTATGGATCAGACATTTGAGTGCATGAACTCTCAAATAGAGGTTAAGGTTTGGTGAAAGTGTTGTATAACGAAGAATCGCTCATGATTCGAATATGAGAAATTAATGAGACAAGTATTAAAGGTACAAAAGAGTAAAATTTCTTTCGCAATGATTTTGAGAAAGAGAAGTTTATGTGAGAAACCAAATCACTTTCTTGGTAAGACTTTCGGGGACGAAAATCCTTAAGGGGGGAAATTGTAACAGCCCGATTTGGGGCCTAGTCAGAACAGTGGTTTCAGAACCATTATTCTGAGGCCAGAGAAATTATTTTTAATAATATTTTATGTGTTATAGCATGATTATATGAGTACATGAAAATTTTGGTAAAATAATTTTAGCGATTTCATACTTAATTTCGAAAAAGGACTAAATCGTATAAAGGATGGAAGTTTTATTTTGCTAGCTAAATATGTTAAATAGCTAGAGAACCAAAATTTGGGGTGTTTAAAGAGCAATTAGACCCTTAAAATGTTGATGGCCGGCCATAGGGGGGACAAAAGAGTTGAAAAGTAAAAAATTTGGTATGGTTGGTATTTGATGACATATACAAAGACTAATAAAATAAAACAAAAATAGCCACCCTTCTTCTCCATCTTTCTCAATCGAAAATTAGGGAAGAAAAACCTCCATGGGAGCTTGAAAATTTCAGCAACATAAGCCTCTTTCATGTAAGTCATTTCGGTGTTGGTTTTTGATGTTTTTGATGTTTTTGGGATCCTTGAAGCATGATATAGCTATTTCTATCATTATTTTGAACTAGGGTTTATGTTAAAAAATTCACCCATGTGTTTCATGCATGTTTTTTGATGTTTAATGGAGGAAAATGAAAGTTTGATGTTAGATAAACATCTTTTGTTAAGTGATTTTTCATGAAACCCCCTAAAAGGACCATTTTGTGAAAGTTGTAAAATAAGTTGTGAATATGTGAAATAATTGAAATTGTGGGTTTCTATAATTATAAAAAGAATTCGGTTAGGCTTGGTAAAGGAGGAAATTTGATAAAAATCAATTTACGAGCCTAAGGGCAAAATCGTAATTTTTGTAAAGTCTAAGGGCGAAACGATCATTTTGTCAAATTATGAATTCTAAAATCTTATAATTAATGTCATGATTAAATGAGTGAATTTCATCATGTTAGATCAAGAAAATCGAGATTTGGGCTTAAATCGAGAAAGTGCGTGGTTAAGGACAAAAAGAGAATAATTAGCCGAAATTGCATTTCAAGTAACTCCGTGTGATTAAATGAGCATGAAATTTATGCCATTGTTATTATACTTGAAAATCTATCTTTCCATGATTTTATTAAATTTTATGTTGATGATATTGTATATGATAAATTGATGTCAAATACAAATAACATTTATGTGTTGATTGAATGCTTGGAGATTTGATGGAATATGATATTCCATTGAAACGAGTAAGTTGTATGTAAATAATACAACTATATTACTAATGTATGTGTTGAATTGTATTTGAACTAATATAACATAAATTTCTTGATTGTGGAATTGAGAAAATATGATGATAATAGAGATAGTAGAGTTCCCATTTGAGCCTAGGAAATAAATCAGATATTCATGCCATGACATATGGGTTATTGTGGGCTAGTGTAAGATATGTCTGGTACATGCATCGGCTACATTATAAAAGCCAGTGTAAGACCATGTCTTGGACATGGCATCGGTATTGAGACGAGAGCTAGTGTAAGACATGTCTGGGACATGCATCGGCTACGAGATGTGTCAGTCTAAGACCAATGTGGTAAAAATGAATTAATATGGTGTGATAAACTTAGTATCATTAATTTACACTAAAACAGTTTGGACAGCAGCCATAGTCTAACTTTGAAAATCCACCAAAAATTGTGAAAATTGAGTTAGAGGTTGAATAAAATATGAAATTAAAGCCTAATGAGTCTAGTTTCACATAGAAGAAACGGTGTAAGAAAAAGAGTCTCATATTATGAAATATTTAAATTGTTGTGAGACAGAGTCAAAATGAATTTGAAATCCCCTATTCTGATTTGAAAAAATCTTTGAAAATTTTATAAAAATAGTTTTAAGTTATAATTTATATTCCTAGAATTCTTAATTAGTCTATTTTCAAGAGAAATATACGGAAACATCATCTAGGTCCCATATTATGAGATAATTAATTCTTAATGGGTCAGAACTGTTAGATAGTGAAAAAAGGTAACTTTAAGAAATAAACTATACTAATTGGCTAAACCAAAAATTCTAAAAAGTTTATGGAAATAATATATGTGAGTCTAGTTTTAGGGAAAATTAGCGGAACTTAATTTGGAGTTGCGTAGCTCTAGATATAAATCATTTAGTGACTGTGACTCAAGAAAATAGTTTGACTATAACATGAGTAAAAATGCAAATAGGGTTTTATTACCATGAGAAGCAAGTTGATAATTTGTTTATTGTAAGCCCCAAATTTTGGGCCTAGATGAATTGGGATTTGGGCTTTGGGTTTCATAAAATTTTTAAGTGAGCAAGAAAATGACAAATGACTTGTTGACTTTTAAGGAATTTGAAGTGTCTAGGTTTGTTGGAGAAGTTCTGGGTTGAGTTTTGTGGTGGAGGAATTTTAATTTAATTATTAAAAGAATCTGGGTTGGAAGTAGATGGGCTTTTAAATAAAGATAAGGGAAAGTGACATCAAAAAGCCTTGTGGAGGAGTGGCTAAGTGACGCCACTTAGGGTGTAGGGAGGTAGCGTTAGTGGATAGCAAGGAGATTCGAGGTTCGAACCCTAGCTTAGTATTTTTGAGAGTTTAATTTTGGCCTTCTAGAAGGTTGGAAGTGGCGTGAAGATGGACTCTAAGGAGAGTATTCAGAAGAGAAAATTTAGGAAATAGATTAGGGAGTTATCAGGGAGAAAAATGAGGAGATGAGAAGGGGGAAGTGATGGAGCTAAATTGGGAATTAAGGGTTAGGCAATTTGGCTAGAGGCTATAAATATGTGCTGAGTTTGGGATCCTAGGCTAATGCCAAATTTTTCATTTTTTTAATGCCGATTGGCTTTTCCATCTTTGCTACCTGATTCTTTTGCCATTCTTTCTCTCCTTAGATCTCTTTTGATTTATCCTTTGGGTTAGTCGATTCCTTCTTCTACCCTTCTTCTTTAATTTGTGCCAAAAAAACCTTATTTACCATATCAATTTAAAAGCCGAAAAGCTGAATCTCCCTTGGGTCGATTACTCTTTTGGTGTAAGTACCTTATCTCTTTTTTGGCTAGTATTGTTAATAGCGATTACTTCCCTCCCTCAGTCTTTCTAATCAATTTTGGTATAGAATTAGTATCGGATCTCTGGTTTTAGCTCTCTGCCGAATTGCTCCTTAGGTGTTTTGCAGTTTTGGTAAGTATTCCTCTCTTATTGTCTAAGGTTGGCCGAATGGTCATAAGTGAGATAAGGGGGTGAATTATGTTGGATGCTAGTCCCCTAGTATTTGGTTTTAATGAGTAAGATTAATGCAGATCTAAGGAGTACATGATCAAGGAAAAGCTATTAGGGATTGGTGTTCAAGGTAAGGTTAAGGTGAGGTTTCAGTTTTTGGGTAAAATATGTATTAAGCATACGATTAATTGAAGGGTGATATCATTTGTAGGATTAGTGACTATGGGAATCGCAGCACGCTTGCTTACCAAGTGTATACATACACTGCACACACAAGTAGATTGGAAAAAGTTGAAATGCCGAAAAGCTGAAAGTTTGGCTGCAGTAGTCTTGCGAGTGCGTGAACACTAAGGAGGAGGAAATCGATAGGTTGTCTGAGGCCTATGGGCGATTCCATGGACTTGGGCTGTGATCTAGCCAACTGGGCCAATATAGGCTTAATAGGCTCGATGGGCTGTTGGGCCCATAATAGGCAAAATTTGATACTTAATGCTATGCGATAGAAAATTTGTGTGTGAGCATGAATATAAGGTGATTTGGGCCTAACGGGCCATATAAAGGTGATTTGGGCGTAATGGGCCATATGAATATGAATAGGGCCTGATGGGCCATATAAATGAGATTGGGCTAAGTGGGCCATATGCATGTATGTAGGGGTTTTGGGCCTAGTATATGATAACTACATAAAACTTAATTAATTTAATGCGAACGTGGACAAGTCATAGGGTTAAGGTGTGGCAACGGGTATATGCATGTCTATGATTGGAGCTAGGGAGAGCTTGGTACTTAAGCGGTCTTAATGACTCACCTCCTCTTCTCTGGATTCCTACCTGGTGCATAGTATTCATTCATCTTATCTCATGGGATTTGTTAACGGGCCAAGGTAAGTGAAAGCCGTAGTAAAGGGAAAATCACCGATATGCCCCTAAGGGCGAAAATGACCAAATTACCCCTAAGTGTTGAATGTAAGTGTTATGGATGTTACATGCATATCTGCTGCACGCATATGATATTCTGTTTAGGTTGCATATGGGCTGGGAATTATGGAAAGAAGGAAATATATGAGGATCGCATGGTTGCTTGACAACTGTGGATCCACCAACGGCTTATAAGCCCAATGTATAAATGAAGGTAGTTCCGCAACTGGGCTACCATGGACGTGTATCGGTTGGGTGGGTCAATATTTATATCCCCACATGATGTGTATCAGGGGACGGAGTTGGTGTGTAGCAGATGGATCATTGGGATGGGATTGCACTGCATTGGATTGCATGTTTGATGTATGGTAATTATTGAATGTTTGTTACTCGTCGAGGGTTGTACACACTAAGTTTGCAAAAACTCACCCCCTCTTTTATTTTATTTTCAGGTGATGCTCAGTAGAAGGTTCGATGTTTGAGGGACTCTGGGTGGCCAGCTAGCAAGGCAACTGGGACTTGTTTTTCTTTTAGAAGCATATAAGTTTCTATTTTATTAAGTACTTTTCAGGCCAGAATGTAATAAGGCTTCCATTTTGTTATTATTTGGATTATTATTTTTATGTGATGTAATTATAAGGAGTTGAACATGGTTTCTTAAACTATAGTATGTCTTTTCTACGTTTTCGCAACTATTTTTTTAAGGTGACTTATTTTCATCAAATCATATGTTTTGAACAAGCGATTGAAAGGAATTTTTTTATATAATTAAGATTTTCTTTTATTTTAAGAAGGGTTTTCAATGAAAACACGGTTGTTGTTAAAACACTTAAATGTGACACGTCAGATTCGACCATAACGTCTAGGCCAGGTTTAGGGTGTTACACTTATTATTTTCATACGGTCTTACTAAGCTATAAAGCTTACTTCCTTCCTTTCCTTTCCTTTAGTGTTTTTAGGTTAGCTCGGGGTTGGAGATTTTCGGAGGCAGCATTACACTATCAAGTTGCTACCTTTGGCATAATGAAGCGTATATTAGAAACTTCAAGTGAGTGGCATGTATTGGGATCTAGTTGATTCACATGTATTATTTTGCTTTGGCCAAATGTGTTGGCTTATGTTGAGTTATATGTATATGGTCATGAGATGTGGCTCATATTGATTATGGCTTGTAACCTAGCTAATCATGTCATGTTTAATGTTTATAATGTGGTTATGTTTGTTTGCCATGCATGGTTAGTAATATGACATGTGTGTTGGATGTATGCTCTATGACCAGTTGAGGTGGTCATAGCCATGTAGTAATTGCACGTTATAAACACAACATGATAATGATTGAACATGAGTGCTTGATGGATAAGTTGGTAACCATAGTATAATGGTAAAAGAGGTCATCAAAATGACAAGTCTTATGAATGTGAAATAAGGAATCTAGACTTGGTATTGCATGAGTAGATGCATTACTTGTAAGAGGACATGTTAATGTTAAGGATATGTCCTAATAAAGATTGTTTAATCACTAAAATGATGCCATGATTTGCGATTATGATGTGCATATGGTTGTAAGAGATTATGGGAAACATGAAGGCTTGGAAAATAGCCTAAGTGTTGGCCATAAGGGCTGAGACACGGTTGTGTGTCTCAACCATGTGAGGGACACGGCCTGGAGACACAGGCGTGTGGCCCGGCCGTGTGGTTCGATGTGCATGCTAACGTCTTAAATAAAGAGTTACACGGCTTAAGGACACGAGTGTGCCAAAGGAACATGAGCGTGCCCCTATGTCAACACGGTGTGTGACCCTGTTTCATTGGAAAATTTTCTAAGTTTTCCTGAAACTTCTTAAAGTTCTCGGTTTAGTCCCAAATCGATTCTGATGAATGTTTTGGGCTTCGTAGACCCAAATAAGGGATGACATGCATGTGTTTGAAAGGTTTTGAATTAGAAGAGATTTTATGGCCTGATTTTTGCATGAATATGTATGTTTAAGTCCGGTAATGCTTTTAACCCTAGTCCGGCGTCGGACATGGGTAAGGCGTGTTACACCATGCATCAAAAATCATAAGTAATCATGGTTTATAATCATCAATTTAGCATATAAAAATTCATACGTTTATATTGGCATATACAATCATGGCTTAATCGAATGATCATACATCGGATAAACGAATCTCCTTACTCCCAATCAGAATCAGAATCAATCCCGGATTGAGTGGGCCGAGGCCACACACTCTCTTATATCACCTGAAATCAGTCCTGTTGAGTGGAGGCACAAGCTCAACACTCACTTATCTACTCCAAACCAGTCCGCCTAGAGTCTCATTGCTCACAAATAACAATTCAATATGTTAAGTACTCCCAAATCCTATGACATGCCAACTTTATCCAATGAATCCACCATGCTATAATATCAATATAACCAATCAATCATAAGATAATTCAGTCAATAATGTGCCCAATTTAAAGTGCCAAAGTGCATATGTGAATCATGTAACATATCCATTTTAACATCAAATTAAATCTAATATACCAATTACCTATTATCAATGTTCATTTATCAATTGAAATATTAACATACTATGAACCAAAAAACTCCAGCATGCTTTTTTAGTTCACCATTATAATCAATTAAATCAAGCACATAAAATCACTAGATGCTCACTTACCAACACTTAATAAAAATTTCATCACTTAAACATATATTAATAACCTTGAAAAATTAACCAACCAAAACTCAATTAAATATTTGCAATCAGTAATTAATCATCCAATTAAGCATAAGTGAGGGTCAATTTACCAAATCGCCTTTTAATAACACTCACCACACAACTAACTCAACCACAACCAAGTGATCAACCAAGTAAATTTAAGCATCAATTTTGATTAGCTCGATCCTCTTCAAGATTCGGAGCTTCAACAGAGATAAAATATATATTATCACCTTTCAAAAGATATAATAAATACAAATTTTCATCAACTAAGCTACACGAAATTCTCACTCAAAGTTGCCTTACCAGATTTGTATCATCAAGTCGAAAACTCGATTGCTCACAAAATCGATCACTCCAACCCTTCTAATCACTTCCAAACATCATTACTAGACCAAATAAACATATACTAAGCATCAATTTCACAAAATTTTAGAAAATCGATTTATGAAGATGATGAAATTTGAATTTCTTTAAATAACCTTACAAAACATGTTTAATCATGATAAATAAGACCAAAAACTTTCGAATAGATCCATTTTGAGTAGGAACATCAATTGATTTGTGAATTTCCTCTCAAAATTCAAAATCCACCATTAAAACACCTTAAGCTTTGGAAGAAAATACATTAATAAAAAATCATGTAATTATCACTCAAATCATGTAAATATGTTTAGAAATAATAATTACCTTTGATTCATTCTAAATCCTTTGATTAAAAATCTTGATTCAAGACTCTTGAAAAAATTCAAAATATTTTTGGCTATTTTCGTAAATAATAGGATGAAAAGAAAGTATTTTTAAGAAAGAAATTTGTTGATCTATTCTCTAATGATAGATTTTAAAACCGTGTAACAAAAATAAATTTTATAGCTCTCTAATCTATGTAAATGGTGTCAAAAATAGGGTAAATGCATTGCATTTAAAACTGAAACAACCCACCAGAAATTTAAAAAATGAAAAATTTGCCCAATATCCACTCCTATATTTCCCTTACTTTACCAATTGATAATTTCCTCTAAAATTCTAAATTTAAAAGCTTATTTTCCAAATTAATACTCCAAAATTTTCTCTATTTTACAATTAAATCCAATTTAATTCATATTTAAACTTAACTCAAATTAACCCAAATAAAAAATATTTTAAAATTTTTTTCAGCCCAAATTAATTATTTTCACTAATAATTATTTAATTATTTTAAAATTAATTTTCAAAAATATTTTTATTTTTTCCAAATTATTATTTAATCTATTTTAGATTAAATTAACCTCCTATATTAAATTAAAAATTACTATTAACCCGATAAATTTTTAAATTCAAAACCTAAAAAATATACCCAAAATAACTAGACCCAATATAAAGATATTACAAATACATTCTCAAAGGAGGATGGATGCAAATAGGATCCTTTGAATACCTCTGGCGATGTCAGACCTTGATGATCTGTTGGTGTGTTGGGGAGAGCCCTCGGGAGAATTTTTGGTAAGTAGTGCTTACAAACTATTACAAAATTTTCCAGGAAGTCTTCACGCTGATGCTTTACAGACCAACTACAGGAATTTTTACAAACAACTATGGTGCCTAAACCTCCCTTCTAAACTGCAAATTATAATATGAGGATTTCGTCGCATTTTCTTCCTAATCTAGTAGACATGCAAAGATGGAGACTGGTGAATAATGTAATTTGCCCATTGTGTGAACAAGGTGCGAAGTCAATAGATCACATATTCCAGATTGTCCTGTATCAGTTGAAACATGATCAATATTGGGTTTTTCTCATGTACTGAGATCCCAATACCTTATTTTTCCAAAATCATTAACTTTAGGGTCGAACCACTTGTACCTTGAATAACAGACTGATTAATAAAATCCATCAAACAAAATCCAATATAACACTATAATAAACTCGTAAATATTATTAAATAATATTTACAAATTCGATCATCGGAGAACGGGGTTCTGAAATGCCATTTCCAGCATTACTGGAATTCGGGTCATTATATATTCGTCGTCCTGGTTACTATCTTATGATACCACGGAGTCTTTCATCCATGGTCTTACCCATCAAACCTAGTTGTCATAGCATTTTCATCTATGGTCTTACACCGTATACCTTATAACTTGTACCATGCTGCCATGACATGTTTCATCCATAGTCTTAAGCTACGTACCTCATACCAGACTATCATAGCCTCTTTCATCTATGGTTTTACGCCATATACCATTATCGCGATGTCACCCCATAGAGCTTGCTAACCACTGTCACGGCGATACTTTATGGATCCTAATACCATCGTTACAGTGTCACCCTAAGGGCTAATCGATATCGCCATCACTGTAAATACTTTTCCATAATACTAATTTCCCCAATCCTCCTCTCATTACCTCCTTTACACCACCTAACATTGATGCTAAAACATTGCAGTATCCGTTCCGCAAGGCCCAGAGTTTCGCCTATGGTAGTATCTAATAGGTTTACTCCTCATTTCCCCTCCAAATTTCTCTATCCCATAGAGGTTTTTCCTTACAATTATCATGCAATATATGGATCTAATCATCTATCTTAAAGCAACAATAATCAACTTGTCACTACTCAACAACATCATTCATGCACAAAATTCTCTTCATGCTTTCCCTATTTCATGTAAGCAACATATCACCATTTATCACCTAGAAGCAGGGTATAGAAATTCTCCTTATTTTTTTATCCTTGTCACCTTGGCTTGCCCGAACACTAGTGCCTTCTTAGACATTGTAGCAGTCTTTCGATTTTTCTCTTCCCTGGACACCCATGCCCACGACTACTGCACTTCAGGGCAATTGAAATAGAAGATGATGATATTCGAGAGAAGGATGTGTGAACATAATTAAGAAATTCACCCTTCTCTCATCCTCCTACCTATATATATACCCTTATGGTGTGATCTTCACAGACTATTACTGCCACATATGTAACAACCCGTTTTAGCTAAATTGGAACAGTGGTTTTGGGATAACAAATCCGATGTTGAAAAATTATTTAATATTATTTTATGAGTTTACAGCATGATAACATGTATGTGTGAAAATTTCGTGAGCTAATTTTATCGATTGGTTGGTTAATTTGATTAAAAAAAGGACAAAATCGGGTAAAGCGTAAAATTTGAGTTTTGATAGTTAAAAGTATTAAATAGCTATGAAATTAAATTGTGGGAGTCATTATGTTGAAATTGAACCATTGCTAAGGTTAGTGGACATTTATGTCCATGGTTTATGTGTTATATATTAATGTTTTATAAGGTTAAAATGGTAAATTAGTTATTAATGAATTATTAACTAAAACAAAATTAATTTTAAGCTTCATTCTCATCTTCTTGATCGAATTTTGTTGAAGAAAAAGAATCCATTTTAGGGTCTTGATTCGCTATGCTATATTGCTCATTAAGGTATGGCTTTTGTCCCCTTTTTGATGATTTTTATATTTTTGTTATCGTTGCAGCTCAATCTAGCTGACCCGTACCTTTAATTTCGAAACTGTTAAAGATTTTGAGAGTTCCATTGTTGAATCTATATGTTCTTTGATGTTTAATGTTGAAATATGAGAGCTTTATGATAGTTTTACATGTTTTGTTAAGTGATTTTTGGTGAAAATGCATAATAGGGATTAAATTGGAAATTTACAAATTGAGTGGTCAAAATGTGAAATAAATGAAAGTTGTGGCAACTAGGGACCTATGAATAATTTGGCCAATCTTGGGTTTATTGAAATTATGTGAATTTTGTGTATTTGTGAATTAGGGACTAAGTTGATTAAATGTGAAAGTTTAGGGACTAATGTGCAAATAGGCCTAAATTTGTGTCTTGGACTAAATTGAAGGAATGGTTGATTTAATAAGTTAATTTTGAATATATTTAGATCAGAAAAGAAGAATCCAGAATTAGATAGGAGGAAAAGCAAGGTTATCGTGTAGTCGATCCGATCTGTCAATTCCAAATATGAAGTAAGTTCGTATGTGGTAATTTCATTATAAAAGTATGTTAAAAGTTTTGTTATTGCATAAACTGTGATTATGAGATTATGGATAATGTTCGAATTGTGAAAATGACTCTACGAATGCATTCAGTGATAGAAACAGAAATGTGAAAGCTCGGTTAAACTTTAGGAATAGATTTGGATGCTAGTGTCATGCTATTAGATGATAAGTTGAGTTGGCTTCGGGCCATGCATATTGGATGATTTGGCTTCGGGCTATGATAATTGTTCTTCGGATAAGTTACCTTGATTTGGCTATGGGCCATGGTATAGGTACTTATCATATGAGATTATTGAGTATCCAATTTCTATTTCGAATGGTTCAACAGGTAAACGAATGACGAGGTTGAGAAAGAGGTTAGTAAGAGGCGATACAGGTATGTACAGAACCTAATTGAGTATTAAATAGAGAAATTTCAATGAGATGGTATTAAATCATGTTTTAAGACATGAGAAAGGTTTGTAGTTAATATGAAAATGGTTTATTTACATTCATTGAATGAATTAAGTTATTTACATACGAGCTTACTAAGCTATGAAGCTTACTTAGTGTTATTTTTCTATGTTTTATAGTGAATCAAGGCTAAGTCAGATTTGAAAGTCATAGGAACATCATCGCAGTATCAGACATCTATTTGGTACTTTTAAGTTGTGTATATTTCGTATATGGCATATATAGGCTAGACGTGGTATTTTGGTTGTGATTATAGCCATGAGAGTTGGCTTGTAAATGATGTTAATATTGATGTATGTTTGGCTAATAGAAATGGCTTATTTTGGCATGTTTGGTATGAATATGGTTAATTATTTTGTGAAGTATAAATGCTTGAGAAATGCTTTGATGAGGTATGATTTTAGAAGTTGAGTTGATAAGTATTTGATTAGGTAAATGGCATTGAATTGAGCATTGAATTTAGTTGAAATGGATATTATATGAATTGTGCTTTTGGTTGATGATTTTGGCTACCTAATTGAATGATGAATTGGTACCATTTTGGTTGTTTAGGTGAGCATGAGTTGGGGTGGAAAATTGGCCTTGGAAATGGCCTATTTTTGTCCACACGGGTAGAGACACGGGCGTGTGTCTCGACTGTGTGCGACTCACGGTCATGTTATACGGCCGTGTGTCCCCTGGTGTTGTTATTAAAATGAAATCAGTATACCCCACACGGTCTCACACACGGGCGTGTGAGTGACTGCATGGTACAAGTTAGTATACCCCCTAATTGGCACACGGCCTAGCACACGGGTGTGTGACATGGCTGTGTCGCATAAGTCAGTATACCCTCAATTTTTAGATGGTCTGGCATACGGGCGTGTCCTCGGTAGTGTGATGCAAGTCAGTATGTATACCCTATTTCCACACGGGCTGAGACACGGGCGTGTCAGAGCCTTGTGAGGCACACGGCTTGTTCACACAGGCGTGTGACACCTGTATGGTTGAAATTTTACTAAGTTTCCAAAATTTTTGTATGATATCGGTTTAGTCCTTACCTACTTTTAAAGCATGTTTAAGGCCTCGTAGGCCCTTATAAGGGACAATGTGATTGTATTGAATAATTTATGAGAATGAATGCTTTATGGTTGATAAATATTGCTATACATTGTGTATTGATCAGTAATACCTCGTAAGCCTACCCCGACGACGGACATGGGTTAGGGGCGTTACATTTTTTGGTATCAGAGCTACAGTTTAGTTGATTCTAGGACTAACGTAGCGTGTTTGAGAGTCTAGATATACATGCCATATATACTTTGTGATAGTATGATGATTCCTGACAGTTTAAATTATGTTTTTGTATAGTAATGGATCCCAATCGAGCTATAGCCGATGAAGTTGAGAGTAATGCCTGCTCCAGCGCAAGGGACAATGCCATCTGATTCTAGACCCATGACAGGTAGCCAGGGAGGAGAGGCTAGAGAAGCCTTCTTCCAAATATGAATGAATGGTTCACTAAGACATTCGTACAAAACCATTTGCTCAGCAACCCCTAGCTATTCTTCAACAAATCCATGTTGTTCCTCAAGTTATAGACTCGATACTGCTGAACAAGTCGCCAGTAGACAAGATTTGTAAACATGGGGTTGAAGAGTTTCGGGCTACTGTTGATGATGATGCTGAGAGAGATGAGTTCTGGCTCGAAAATATGATTCAAGTATTCGATGAATTGTCTTGTACTCCTGATGAATGTATTAGATGTGTTGTATCCTTGCTGAGAGACACCGCTTATCAATGGTGGAACACGTTGATATCGTGGTTCTAAAAGAACGGGTTACTTGGTAGTTCTTTCAATCTAAATTCTGAAAGAAATAAATTAGTCAATGATTTCTCGATAAAAAACACAAAGATTTTCTGGAATTAAAACAAGGTAGAATAACTGTTACCGAGTATGAAAGAGAATTTGTACGGTTAAGCAAGTATGCTCGAGAGTATGTGTCTAATAAAGAAATAATATACAAGCAGTTTGTTGATGGGCTGAACGAAGATATAAAACTTCTAGTCAAATTCCAGAGTTGAAAGAATTTGTCGTTCTGGTTGAAAGGGCTTGTAAAGTCGAGGATCTTAGTAAAGAAAAGAGAAAAGCAGATTCAGAAGCTAGAGACTCGAGAAAAAGATCGATGAGTAAGCCGTATCAATCTTCCTCAAGGAAATTTAGAGATTCGTATGCTCGCCAAATGCTTCAAATGAATATTCGAACAGAAATCATAGAAAACAATACTCAGGTTCTAAAGCTCAAGTTACATCAGTATCGAGTGTTGGTAGTGTAAGAGACAACAAACCCGAGTGTCAACAATGTGGGAGATGACATTTTGGAGAATGCTGGAATAAAAGTAATAAAGCTTGTTACAAATGTGGTTCACTAGACCACTTTATCCGAGATTGTCCTGAGCTAGATGAGAAAGATAAAGTTCAGAATGTGAGACCAAGTCACACGTCGAATAGAGGTAGACCACCTAGAATTTTTGAAAATGTAAAAAGTAGTAAAGGGGAGACAAAGGATTCAGTTGTTAGATCCAAGGCCAGAGCACCTGCAAGAGCTTAGCTATTCGCGCTCGCGAAGAAGCGTCATCCCAGATGTTATCACTGGTACTTTCACTCTCTATGATACTAATGTGATTGCATTGATAGATCCAGGATCAACTCACTCTTATATATATATGAATTTAGTATCTAGTAAGACTTTGCCTGTAGAGTCTACTAAATTTGTGATTAAAGTATCAAACCGCTAAGGCAAATGTGTTTTGGTTGATAAAGTTTGCAAGAATTGTCCATTAATGAATCAAGATTTTGTCTTCCAGCTAATCTAAAGTTGTTGCCATTTGATGAATTTGAAGTGATTTTGGGTATGGATTGGCTAACGATGCATGATGTTATAGTGAATTGTAGACGAAAGACAATTGAACTGAAATGTTAGAACAGTGAAATTCTTTGGATTAATTTTGGTGATTCAAGCGAGTTACCTACTGTGATACCATCTATGTTAGCCTAAAAATGTATGAAAAATGGCTGTAATGCATAACTTGCATACGTACTGGATACAAAAGTGTCTGAATCAAAGCTTGAATCTGTACCAATTGTGTGCGAGTATCCAGATGTATTTCTCGAAGAGTTACCGAGTTTACCACCTATCAGAAAGGATGAGTTTGGTATTGAATTAGTACTGGGAACAGCATCGATATAAATAGCTCTGTACAGAATGGCTCTGACAGAGTTAAAAGAATTGAAAGTTCAGTTGCAAGAGTTGACAGATAGAGGTTTTGTTAGACCTAGTTTCTCCTGGGGTGCACTGGTGTTATTTGTGAAAAAGAAAGATACCATGATGAGAATGTGCATTAATTATCAGCAACTCAACAAAGTGACAATCAAGAATAAATACCCTTCGCAGCAAATAGATGATTTGTTTGATCAGTTAAAGGGGCAACAGTGTTTTCAAAATTTGATTTGAGGTCGAGTTATTACCAGTTGCGAGTTAAAGACTCAGATGTGCCAAAAACTGCATTAGAACAAGGTACGGACACTACAAATTTCTTGTTATGCTTTTCAGACTAACAAATGTACCTGCTATTTTTATGGATCTGATGAACCGGATTTTCAGGCCATACTTAGAACGATTCGTAGTTGTGTTTATTGATGACATTTTGATTTACTCTCATGATGAATTTGAGCATGCCACATTTGAGAACCGTGTTACAAACTTTAAGAGATAAACAGTTGTTTGTAAAGTTCAGCAAATATGAGTTCTAGTTCAGAGAGGTTGGTTTTCTGGGACATATAGTTTCAACTATGGGTATTCGAGTTGACCCAAGCAAAATTTCTACGATTACAGATTGGAAACCTTCGAAAAATGCATCCGAAGTCCATAGTTTTTTGGGACTAGCCGCTATTATAGACGATTTGTGAAAGGCTTCTCGATGATTGTAACTCCGATGACAAGATTGCTTTAAAAAGATGTTAAATTTGAGTGGTCAAAAAAGTGTCAGCAGAGCTTTGAACAGTTGAAAGCATTATTGACAGAGGCACCAGTGTTAGTTCAGCTTGAGTCAGGTAAAGAATTCATAGCTTTCAGTGATACATCATTAAATGGTCTGGGTTGTGTTTTGATACAGGAAGACAAAGTTGTAGCTTATGCCTCGAGACAGTTGAATCCACACGAAAAGAATTATCTGACGCACGATCTAGAGCTAGCCGCGATAGTGTTCACATTGAAGATTTGACGTCATTACTTGTTTGGTGAGAAATGCAAAATTTATACCAACCAAAAAAGCTTGAAGTATCTGATGACTCAAAAATATTTGAATTTATGACAGAGGAGATGGTTAGAATTGCTAAAAGACTATGAATTAGTGATTGACTATCATCCGGGGAAAGCGAATGTAGTTGCTAATGCTTTGAGTCAAAATTCCTTATTTGCTTTACATGCTTTGAACACATAATTAGCTTTGTCTGATGATGGTTCGATAGTAGCTGAGTTGAAAGTGAGACCATTATTTCTAAAACAGATTTGTGAGGCTAAAAAATTTTATAATGAATTGCAAGCAAAACGAGCTCAATGTGAGTCGACTTCTAATCCAGAGTTTTGAATAGGGCCTGATGACTGTTTGAGGTTTCGTGATAGAATATGTGTACCAAGAAATTCTGAACTCATTAGGAAGATTCTAAATGAAGCACACAGTAGTTGTTTATCAGTACATCCAGGAAGCATGAAAATGTATAACGATTTGAAAGAACTTTATTAGTGGCACGGCATGAAACGAGATATCTCAGAATTTGTTTCGAAATGTTTGATTTGTCAGCAAGTCAAAGCTGAGCATCAGGTGCTGTCAGGTTTATTACAGCCTATTATGACTCCTGATGGAAGTGAGATAGAGTAACAATGTATTTCGTATCTGGTTTTCCCTTATCTCCAAAAAAGAAAGATGCAATCTAGGTTGTTGTTGACAGATTGACGAAATCAGCTCATTTCATTCCGGTAGGTACAGATTTCTCGCTTGATAAATTGGCTGAGTTGTATATCTCAGAGATTGTACGATTACATAGTGTTCCCCTATCTATTGTTTCGGATAGAGATCCAAGATTTACTTTGCGATTTTGAAAGAAATTACAAGAAGCTTTGGGTTCGAAGTTGCATTTTAGCACTGCATTTCACCCGCAAACGATGGTCAATCCGAACGAGTTATTCAGATACTTTAGGATATGTTGCGTTGTTGCATTCTTGAGTTTGAAGGTAGCTGAGAGAAATATCTATCACTGATTGAATTTGCTTACAATAATAGCTTCCAATCGAGTATAAAGATGGCACTATACGAAGCTTTATACAGTCGTAAATGTCGAACACCATTGTACTGGAGTGAGCGCAGCGAAAATAAGATTCACGGGGTTGATCTAACCAGAGCGACTGAAGAAAAAGTGAAAGTAATTCATGATGGTTTGAAAGTAGCTTCGGATCGACAGAAATCGTATGCAAACTTGAAGCGGAAAGATATTGAGTTCCAGTGTCATCGTGGAAAAAGATATTATGGTTTGGTCGGAGAGGGAAATTGAGTCCGCGATTCATCGACCGTATGAGATTACTGACCGAGTTGGGCTAATGGCATATCGGTTGTCCTTACCATCTGAGTTAGAAAAGATACATAATGTGTTTCACATATCGATGCTACGAAGATATCAATCAGACCCTTCACATATCTTTTCCCCGACAGAAGTTGAGATATAGTCAGATTTATCAAACAGTGAAGAACCAATTCGAATTTTAGCTCGTGAGATCAAATAGCTGAGAAATAAGAGAATAGCATTAGTGAAATTATTATGGCATCGACATGGGGTTGAAGAAGCTTCATGGGAACCCAAGGATGCTATGAGAAAACAATACCCAAACCTATTCACTTGTAAGATTTTCGGGGACGAAAATCCTAAGGGAGGAGAGTTGTAACAACCCAGTTTTAGCTAAATCAGAATAGTGGTTTTGGGACCACAAATTCAATGTCGGAAAATTATT
This sequence comes from Gossypium hirsutum, assembly GCF_007990345.1. Lineage (NCBI taxonomy): Eukaryota > Viridiplantae > Streptophyta > Magnoliopsida > Malvales > Malvaceae > Gossypium > Gossypium hirsutum. Next base: position 56,880,680 of record NC_053433.1, on the reverse strand, counting down.
TCAATATTATTTTATGAGTTTATAGCATGATAGCATGTATGTGTGAAAATTTTGTGAGCTAATTTTATCGATTGGTTGGTTAATTTGATAAAAATGACTAAATCGCGTAAAGCGTAAAATTTGAGTTTTGGTAGTTAAAAATATTAAATAGCTACGAAATTAAATTGTGGGAGTCCTTATGTTGAAATTTAACCATTGTTAAGGTTAGTGGACATTTATGTCCATGGTTTATGTGTTATATATTAATGTTTTATTAAGGTTAAAATGGTAAATTAGTTATAATGAATTATTACCTAAAACAAAATCAATTTTAGCTTCATTCTCATTTTCTTGACCGAATTTGTTGAAGAAAAAGAAGCCATTTTAGGGTTCTTGATTCGGCTATGCTATTTTGCTCGTTAAGGTACGATTTTTGTCCCATTTTTGATGATTTCTCTATTTTTGTAATCGTTGCAGCTCAATCTAGCTGACCGTACCTTTAATTTCAAAATGTTAAATATTTTGAGAGTTTCCATTGTTGAATCTATGTGTTCTTTGATGTTTAATGTTGAAATATGAAAGCTTGATGATAGTTTTACATGTTTTGTTAAGTGATTTTAGGTCAAAATGCATAATAGGGATTAAATTGTGAAATTTAAAAATTGAGTGGTTAAAATGTGAAATAAATGAAAGTTTTGGGCTACTAGGGACCTATGAATAATTTGGCCAATCTTGGGTTTATTGAAATTATGTGAATTTTGTGTATTTGTGAATTATGGACTAAATTGAATAAATGTGATAGTTTAGGACTAATATGCAATTAGGCCTAAATGTGTGTCTTGGTCTAAATTGAATGAATGGTTGATTTAATAAGTTAATTTTGAATATATTTAGATCAAGAAAAGAAGAATCCAGAATTAGATAGGAGGAAAAGCAAGGTTATCGTGTAGTCGATCCGATCTGTCAATTCCAAATACGAAGTAAGTTCGTATGTGGTAATTTCATTATAAAAGTATGTTAAAAGTTTTGTTATTGCATAAACTGTGATTATGGATAATGTTCGAATTGTGAAAATGACTCTACGAATGCATTCGGTGATAGAAACAGAAAATGTGAAAGCTCGGTTAAACTTTAGGAATAGATTTGGATGCTAGTGTCATGCTATTAGATGATAAGTTGAGTTGGCTTCAGGGGATGAATTAGCACTTCGGGTGCTAGTTATACGGATTTGGCTTCGGGCCATGCATATGGATGATTTGCTTCGGGCCATGATAATTGTTCTTCGGATAAGTTACCTTGATTTGGCTACGGCCATGGTATAGGTACTTATCGTATGAGGTTATTAAGTATCAAATTTCTATTCCAAATGGTTCAAATGGTTAATGAATGATGAGGTTGAGAAAGAGGTTAGTACGAGGCAATACAGGTATGTATAGAACCTAATTGAGTATTAAATAGAGAAAGTTCAATGAGATGGTATTTAATCATGTTTTAAGACATGAAAAAGGTTTGTAGTTAATATGAAATTGGTTGATTTACATTTATTCGATTAATTTTATTTACATACGAGCTTACTAAGCTATGAATCTTACTTAGTGTTATTTTTCTATGTTTTATAGTGAATCAGGGCTAGGTCGGATTCGGAAGTTGTCAGGAACATCATCGCAGTATCAGACATCTATTTGGTACTTTTGAGTTGTGTATATTTGGTATATGGCATGTATAGGCTAGACGTGGTATTTTGACTGTGATTATAGCCATGAGAGTTGGCTTGTAAATGATGTTAATATTGATGTATGTTTGGCTAATAGAAATGGTTATTTTGGCATGTTCGATACGAATATGGTTAATTTTTTGTGGAGTATAAATGCTTGGGAAATGCTTTGATGATGTATGATTTTAGAATTTGAGTTGATAAGTATTTGATTAGGTAAATGGCATTGAATTTAGTTGAAATGGATATTATATGAATCGTGCTTTTGGTTGATGATTTTGGCTGCCTAATTGAATGATGAAATGGTCGTGTGTCCCCTAGTGTTGTTATTAAAATAAAGTCAGTATGCCCCACACGGTCTCACACACGAGCGTGTGATTGACCGTGTGGTAAAGTTAGTATACCCCTTAATTGGCACACGCCTAGCACACGGGCGTGTGACGTGGCTGTATTGTATAAGTCAGTATACCCTCCAATTTTCACACGGTCTAGCACAGGGGCGTGTCCTCGGCCGTGTGATGCAAGTCAGTATGTATGCCATTTTCTACACAGCCTGAGACACGGGGTGTCTGGAGTCGTGTGCGGCACACGGGCGTGTAACCCCTGTATGGTTGAAATTTTACTAAGTGTCCAAAATTTTCGTATGATATCGGTTTAGTCCCGACCAACTTTTAAAGAATGTTTAAGGCCTCATAGGCCCTTATAAGTGATAATGTGATTGTGTTGAATGATTTATGAGAATGAATGATTTATGGTTGATAAATGTATGTGTATTGATCGGTAATACCACGTAACCCTACTCCGGCAATGGATTCGGGTTAAGGGCATTGATAAACCGTAATCTATACATATTTTTATCCATGCTTAGCACATTTATAGATGGTTTCTCCTTAGATTTGGTGAATTCAATGCTCCTAACTCTTTAATTTCATGTTTTATACTTAGCTGAGCATAGGAGAGTAAAAAAAAGGGAAAAATGAGCTAAAAACGAAGAAAATGGACCCACATGGGAAATCAACACGGCCTGGACTTCCTCACATGGGTAACCCACACGGTCATGTCCATTTGGCAGGATCAAAGCCCGACTTACACGGATAGACTGCAACACCCCGAACCCAGCACAGACGTTACGGCCGAATCCAGTGTGTCACATTGAAGCGTTACTGTATAGGTCATGTCTTATCTAAAATCTTTCTTAGTGATTTAAGGGTATTTTTATTATAGATTAAAGTGAATGGAAGCTGTGCACCAGGTAGGATGCCGAAAAAAGAGGAGGTGAGTCTATTAGACTACTTAAGTACCAAGCTCTCCACGGATCCACTCCTAGACATGCACACAACCATTGCCACACTTTAACTGAATGATTGTTCAGGAAAAACCATTTCATTTTAAGCATTTGAAAGCACTTATTAATTTTTGAAAACGTTTTCATTTTTGAAGCTTTGTCTTGTTTCACGATATTTTGAAATCAGGTAATCTCTTTTAAAAACACGCCTTAGAGCTATTCAATTTCAAACATTTGAATCCATATCATGCCTAAGCTAATAATCATACTAAAGTAATTAAAAATAATTAAAGCGGCTTTATTACAACTTAAAACCCAAAGGAATTAAAGTAAATGAAACTAATCGAATCATAAGAAGAAAATTGAGCTTGCAAAACATGTGGCCACTCCGAATCCCTCTCAGCTCCAAGTCCACTATGGTTGGGGGTTACCTGCACCGATAAAATTAAGGGGTGAGTTTGGAAAACTCATTGTGTAAGAAAACCCAACCATAGTCCAGATCAATTCAAACCACAGAAATAGATTAAGTTGCGCCTTAGCCCTATACAGAATTCACAATGAAGCCCATAGGCCCATAACAGAAATAGAACAGATATATCTTGTATGCAGAAAACCCAACCCATATCCATCCGTATACACCCCCGTGCCAACCTTACACTATGTGGGGAGACTACTCAACCCATCCATCCGCTACACATCACAAAATTTGTAGCATGGCTGCCAGAACAGATATTGTGACAGAGTCACCAGATACAGATTTTGTGGTAGAGCCACTAGAAACAGATATTTGTGGCAGAGCCACCAGATCAGATATTTGTGGTAGAGCCACCAGAACGCTTCCTCCATCAATAACCCATATCTCATGCAACAGATATACATGCCATGGCATACAACAAATAGAATCAGAATATCATGCATTTCAGTCAAAATTAACCCTAGGGGTATAATGGTAATTTTGCACCTAAAGGTATAATAGTAATTTTCATACTTAGGGGCATTTTAGTAAATTTAACTATTTTAGGGTTTACACTCATATTACAACCATTAACACATTAACAGAAACACTTACCGAGCGTTTTTACCGAATTGGGCCCGTTAGCCCATTAACTCGATTCGGCCCATTAAGCCCAAATATACCGAAGTGCACAAAATTGCTCACTCTGTAATCATACCGCTTGTCATTACCAAAATTAACAACCAAACCATCTCACAAGCGCTCACACACTTGCAAGTTCACAAAATGCCGGCTTTTCGGCATTTTAGCTTTTTGACTTTTCGATTTTTGCTGATCTAGTCTATGAGTGGGTGTCATTTACACACATGATTTGCGACAACTACTACCGAAATCTCCCACGATATCCTACGATCGTCACTAGACATATCAGATCCAAAATACAATGGCAACCATCATAAACTTACTTACCATAATCGGCCATCAATACCTGTGGCCCTTGAGATCCTACCTTTGCCAAAACTAGAGACTAGATCTAGATCTAACTTGTCCAAGGCTTCGATCAGCAGCCTCTGGATCACACTAACACCAAAAAAAATCAATTGATACAACTCTTAGATCCTTAAGCTCCAATCGACAGCCTCCATATGCCTTTAGGGATTTCGGCTTTTCTAAAACCCGAAATAAAGAATAGATTTGAGTACCTACCTCAGGTTCTTTCAACCAAAACGATTCCACTTCAGTTTCTAGTCAGATCTGATGCAGCCCTTAAACACTAGCATAAATTGAATCTTAGAGATTTAAAGATTCGGCTATACGTCCCTAAAAACTATAGTGTTTTCGGCTTTTGGAACTTTGAAGAGGAAGATGATTTGGTATAGTGGTTTTTACATTGGTATTGCCAACAGGAGTTGAGGTTTAGAGGATGTGAAAATCGACTAAAAGAGATGAAGAAAATAGGAGGATTTTGACTAGAAGAAATCGACACAAGAAACAACTTTCGGGATTTCAGCTTTTATGGCAATCGGGTATAGACGTTTAGAAAAGAATGGGAATGAAAGAGGAGATGAGTAGAATGGTAGGAATGTTTCGGCCAGAGAAGAAAAGAAGAAGAAAAAGAAAATAGAATAAGAGAGGAGAAGAGAAGGAAGAATTCGGCACTCAGGAGATCTAACTTTGCATTTTTCGACTTTTTGCGACACTGAGAAGAGAATAGAATGAAAGTGAAGGCTCTAGGTGGCTAACCCTAATTCGGCAAAACAAAAAGAAAATAAAGCTTTCCCTAATGGCCATTTAGACCCACGGCCCAACCTTCCTAAAGCCCTAGCCGAATTTCCACTTAAGCTCTATCACATGCCCGACATATGCACACACAAATAAAAGTAACAACACGCTTACCTTGTGACTTGAACTCTGGCTCCCCCTAATCATCCACACGTCACTCCCCAAACACCTAAGTGGCGCTACATGCCACTTTACCACAGATCTTTTTGTGTCCTATTTTACCACCTCAATTTTAAAAGCCCATATCGCCAGAACCGTCTCTCTCCAAAATTAAAATTCAAGAATTGCCTCGAATTAAATTTACTCTTGGGCCTTTTAAAGGCCCACCAACATACTCAGACCCAAATTATTAATAAGGCCTACTGCCCGGATTCCCTTAAGAGGCAAAATTTAAGAATTTTGCTAAAGCTATGGGCCGAGCCCTGGACCTTTGTAATTTATTTAATTACTAAACTAAACATATGAAATAATAAAAATAAAAATAATAATAATGATAACATCCAAATTATTCGGGCCGTCTTCTACCCGAACCCAGACTCAAGGCCCAATACTTTTAGGCCCAAAAATTGGGGCATTACATAGACGACACGCCCATGCCTATTTAACAGCCTTGACCACGGGCTGGAGCAATCGCACACGGGCGTGTCCCTGCCAAGCCTAAGTATAATCCTATTCGAAAAAGGCCACTTTTGAGGGCTCTTAGGCATTCAAAAGCCTATTTAAACACCTGAGGAGACACTTAGAATGGACATACAGAGTAGGAGGCAAGGAATTACTCAGGGGAAGATGATTGATCCATCTCAGAAGCCGGATTCATCGTCAAGACTGAAGATCTCCCTTAAATTTCCATTCAGGGGTTTTTGGGTTTTCTTTATGTTTTGTTATCTTTATTCTTTTGAGATGTTTTCTTTCATAAGTATGAACTAAACCCCCTAAATACCTAAAGGGAATGAAACCTAAGACAGATCTTGTTATTATTATCTGAATTGTATGATAAATATTTGACTTTTTCTCAATTATGTGTTCTTAATTCTTGTTTTAATATTCCAGGATATTAATTCCAGTTAATGCTTTATTCAGAGGAGGAAAAGACCCTTTCTAAGAGTAAATTTGTCGTAATTAAGTAGAGTTGATTGCACGCCTAGAGATAGGGTGATAAGATTTTGCCGGATTAGGGTGAAACCTAATAAGGGGATCCTTAGATCGAGTTAATGCAACACTAAGGCGTTAATTAGAAAGAGATTTCAATTAATCAACCTAGGGTTAGATGTTATTAGTCTTGAGAGACATAATAGTTAACTTAGGGATTTCTACGGATCAAGTCAAATGAATAAATCGTCTGATTCAGAGTCAAATAACAAGTAAAGTCTAGGTGGATTTTTCTTTAGATATTGTCTTAATAAATCGAATTTTCTGAAAAGCTTTTCCCAAATTTCTCTTTGTGCATCCTTAGTTTAGTTAATTAGTTTAAATAAACAAACCCCTTAATTTTTAGGCTAGATAATAAAAAGGAAGTAATTATAGTACTCTTGGTTCCTTTGGGTTCGACAATCCGGTCTTGCTAAAGTTATACTACTGTTCGATAGGTACACATGATAATAGTTAGTTTCAAGAACGATTAATTATAAATCTTTAAAACCTGTCGGGAATATCACGTATCAGGCGTTACAACATAGTCTGAATTATTATGTTTCTCATTATGTAACTAGTCAGTGCCAATCTAACCAACTAGATTTGAAGTCTAACTTTCTTCTTACCAGCCACTTAGTTTTCTAAATTTCTTGCTAGTGCCCCCAACTTTCTATTATTATTCAATCAGCTCCCTAACCCCTCCTTGAGTTTGAGTATTTTGGAAAATCAAGTGTGACAACTCTCCCATCCTTAAAGAAAATTTTTTCCTCAAAATTTCCACTTGGGGTAAATCTAGAGCTGTCTCCATGAAAAATTGTCCTTCCTGGGACAAACCACTCTTAACTTAGTGGTAGACATCCCTATTCACCTGGGTAGTCTAACTTGCTCCTAACATCTTAAGCCACACCGCTCGAATGATGGATCTGGACTTCTCACGAGTAGAGGCCATCCTTTGACAAGTGATTTGTCGACCTTCTTGGTGGAGCATTTAGCGTACACTACATCAAAGTCATGGAATTGGGTCTACTGAAGCATGTATTAGTTCTGGTGAATGCTTAATAAACGTTTGGCTCTAGCGGACATTCATCTTTTCCTAATTATTGAGGGGTTTAGGGAAAAATCCTTTTCGCCCTTTACAAGCGTCACCCATAGATTTTGGGAATTTGAATTGCCTGATTTAATTCAACCAAACTTCCTTTTTATGTTTGGCTATTTAAATTAAGGCGTGAAGTAAGAAGGTCTCTCGCTTGAAATTCTTCCTTTCTTATTCATCGATTAAGTTGTTTTAATTTTTCCCTTTACTTGTACTTCTTTGTTCCCCGTATTTGAGTTCCCTTTTCCTTTCTTTCGTTATCCCAAACATGGTTAGGATTAAACATAGTCATTGCAAGGGGGCCAACCATCACAACAGTGGTATTAAGAAAGGTTATGGTGGTAACGATGAGGGCAATGGGGTTGGGCCTAATGCTTATAGGGTACATTCTCCAGTGGAAATCGTCCCTTGTTATTGTACCACATCTTAGGGGAAAATGGATCACTACTTGAGCATCTGAGGAACTTAGCTTCCCAATTTTGCCTATGATTGTAGCCTTGTTCAAGGTGAGTTTCAATTGAGCAACACCTTCAACGACATCCTTTTTCTGCTTCATCTGTTCGAGGTCGGGTTTCATCTCTGCCTTAATTCTTTCTTTTGCTCTATTCATCATGAGTATGGGATCAAACATAGGCAACTCACTGACTTTTCTTAGTGGACCCTGGTTGCCTATTTCATCGATTGTAGTGTAACACCCCTACCTATGTCTGACGCTGAGACAGGATATGATGCATTAATGGACTTAAACGCAAACAATCATGCAAACCGGACCATAGAATTTCATCATATTTTAAAACATTCAATCACATGCACATAGTCCCTTATTTGGGTTTAAGAAGCCCAAAACATACTTTAGAAAGGGCTCGGGACTAAATCGGGAACTTGGAAAGCTTTGGGAAAAACTTAGAAATTTTTCTCATGAAACAGGGTTACATGCCCATGTGCCATCAGACTGAGTCCCTTATACGGTTGAGACACACGGTCGTGTCTCATCCCGTGTAGTTAACCCTTGGACTATTTTCCAAGCCTTTTTGTTACCCTTACATGCACTCACATATAAATGGATCCAATGACATTCAACATCCTCAATTATGATACAAACATATCATTTACCTATCAACATGCATGTAAGCCAAGACTAGCCATACCATAGTTATCTTTGTGCCAATTTATTTCAACTTATCATCAAACTTCCATGTTCAAGGCATTATTATTTATCTCCATATTACACATTTAATTCATGGTCATAAAATATGCATTCAACACACATGACATATTGCCAACCATGCATGACAAACAAACATAATCATATCGTCACATCTTAAGCAATAAATCATAACTTGACTAGCTATACTTGCAAGCCATAATCAATATGAGCCAAATCTCATGGCCATATAAAATAGCTCAAAATAGGCCAATATATTTGGCCAAATCATAATAACACATGTCATAGAACTAGGTCCCTATACATGCCACTCACTTGATAATTCTAACATATGTAACAATATTCCAAATGTATTGGCTTGATAGTGTGATGCTGCCTCCAACGATCTCCAACCCCGAGCCGACTTCACAACACTAAAAGAAATGGAAAGGAGGAAGTAAGCTTAAAGCTTAGTAAGTCCATATGAAAATAATAAGCAAGTTATCAACATGATTCCATGGAAATATAATCACAATTACACTTTTAATTATTTTCTGGTCATGTTGTTTTCTCGAGTCATAGTTACTAAATTATTTATATCTGGAGCTACAGAACTCCAAATTAAGATCTGTAAATATTTCTTGAAATTAGACTCAAATATATTTTTACCATAAAATTTACAAAATTTTTGATCTAGCCAATAAGTACATTTTATTCTTTAAAATTACCCCTATTCTGCTGCTTAACAGCTTTGACCTTTCTTTACTGAAACTCAATCATCTCATAGTACGAGTTTCGATTAATGTTTCTGCCTATTTCTCTTGAAAATAGACTCATTAAGGATTTTAAGAATATAAATTATAACCCATAATTATTTTTTTACAATTTTTAATAATATTTACAATTCAAAATAGGGGATTCCAAAATCATTCTGACCCTGTCTCACAAAAAATTCAAATATCTCATAATATGAAATTATTTTTCTTACATTGTTTCCTTTATATGAAAATAGACTCAAACGTCTTTAATTTAATATCTTATTTAACCTTTAATTCGATTTCCATGATTTTTGGTGATTTTTCAAATTACACAACTGTTGCTGTCCAAAACTGTTTTATTACAAATTTCACTCTTACATAATTTCACTTACTCCTTTCCACCTTACTGAAAGTTCACTCAACAATTGAGCACATTGCTCATAAATTTCCACAAACATTGTGACAGCCCTAATTTGACCCCAGTCGGAAAGTGGTTTCGGGACCACAAAATCGAGTCATAAAAATAATTAAACGTTATATTCTATGCTTATTATATGTGAAAGTGTATGTGTGAAAGTATCGTGTCTTAACTTTGTCATTTGAATGTGGAAATAGCTAAAAAGGACTTGTGTGTTAAAACTTAAAAATGTGATAGGAAGAATTTAGAGGGCCAAATAATGCATGGTATATAACAAGGAGGACTTGCATGTCAAATGGACCACTATTAAATTAGTAGACGACAATGATGAAAGTTGACAGGAAAAATATGTATTTTTTATTGTAAAATAATAACCTAATGAATGTTATATGATTCCATGTTAGTAATATAATATTTAATGATATTATAAGAGGAATCATAGAATGGAATAAAAGAAAAAGGGAGAGAAAAGAGCTTTATCTTCTTCTTTGTTTTTGCTGTTCATTCGAATGGAGGGAGAGACCATGACACCGGCTGCATGTAAGGAAAAACCATTGTTTTGGCTTGTTTAGAAGCTAAATTCTTCAAGCAATTATTAGTTCTTCAAGCAATTCGCTAAAGGAGAGGGAGACGACGGTAGTAAGAAGGGGAAAAAGCTTGCTTTAAGATACGTACGGTTGGGAGAGAATTTGGGTAAGTCCTTGAGATTAATTTTTTTTGTTTTATAATTTCATGCGCTATTTTAGATTTCTGCTGAATTATGTTCTTAAAAAAATGGATGGATTGAATGTGGTTCGGTAAGAATGATGGTTGCATTTTTTTGCTAACTTATTTTTGGGCGGATGTAATATGTATTTGCATGGATGCTTTACATGTTAAATGTTGTCTCCAAGTATAGACATAAGGAAGGTAAATTAAAATCGAGCCACAAACTTGATTGATTTCTTATGTATTTAATGCTATTGATCTCCGAGTTGAGTAATTTCGCTGCTATTCGAACAAATAAGAATTTATTTCTATCCGATTTAATACTTTTTACTGCTGCCCAAATTTGTGCAGTTCCTTTTCTTTCTGAATGAAATAATGTTCCATTTATGAGGTCTGAATACTAAAATACTGATGCTGGTTAGTTTGGTTAAGTCAATTTTGTTATTACACGTTAAACAATTGTATATTGTCTGATTAAATGTTGTCCAAAGCTGGACAGTCTTATCATGTTTGTTAAATTAAATGCTTGAGATAATAGAGTGTAATGCTGTCCAGACAGGATATTTTGTTATCTGTTTCTCGAATTTAAATGCTTGCTTAATTAAAGTTGCAGTATTGTATAAAACATGAAAAAAAAATTAAATTAGTACATTGCATGATCTTGAATGATTAATTAAATGCTTTTTGATGGCTTTGATATATCATTATCAAACTATAAGACAATATATATACGAGTATTGTATGTATAAAATATTGAAATTTTATATGTAATGTGATGTTTGTTTGTGTGTTTAGAATGAAATGCCCTACTAGTGAGAACTCAATCATGTTTAATTGTGAGCCTTTCTTGGCCTTTGTCAAATTTTAATTGCTTAAATTTCTATATTTTCCTACTTATGGTTTCAGTTGAAGAGTTCATTTGATACAAGGGAAAAGAGAAAGTAGTTGAATAGCCGATCCGAGACTGTTCGAAAATATTCGAGGTAAGTTTTGAGTAGTCACCTTTAGTATATAATTGATGATGCCTTGATATGTGTATATTAGATGAATTGTGACCTTTCGGTTCTACTTGAATTAAGTGGTGTGATAAATAATTTATGTATATGACTTATAGTCGAATGGTCACTATGTGTTAAGCTTGAATGGTGAGATGGATATGTGATATTTATGTATGACTTTCGAATCGAAATGTAAATGATGATATTCATATGGAGCTTATATCCGAACGTAGCAAATGACTACTAATGTGATATGTTGAATAAATTGTGTTAATATATGATTAAATATGCATGATATTTGATGTGTATCTGGACTTATGGTCCGCAGGCTATGTGCTGGAATTATATCCGGACTTAGGGTCCGCAGGCTTCATGCTGGAAATGTATCCGGGCTAAAGTCCCGCAGGCTTCGTGCTGGAAATGTATCCGGGCCAAAGTCCCGCAGGCTTCGTGCTAGAAATGTATCTGGGTTAAAGTCCCGCAGGCTTTGTGCTGATAATATAATTTCGGGTTTTATACCTAATAGGCCAAGTGCCGATGAATTTGATAAAAGTATACAATTACAAGATCCTACACTAAGTTGACAAATTGAAAGTGCATTACATATTAAGTTGGCCAAGTATGTATCATGTACTCGTATGCGATTTTGATTTGAATTAAATTATAAATATATAAAGTGATGCATCTGTGAATAAGTGTTATGACTATAAATGTGATTGTGATATATTCGGTAAATGTGTAAAGTGATTCTATGTTTATATTCAAATATAAACACTTGGTCCTTGTGGAAAGGTTTGTGGAAGTATATGATTTTATTTTTAGGTGATTACGATCTTGGAAAATTAAATGTGAATATGATATTGTATTTCATTCGTTTTAATTGAACTAAAGTTGATAGTGAAGCATTTTAATGCCTATGTTATATGAGTTCGATCTTGAATGACATGATATACATGTTTAGATAATTTGAATGCAAGGAATGTGTGAAAGAGCAAATTTGTAATAAATCTGCTTGGGACAGCAACTGTAGCTATAAATTGTGGAAATTGAATTAGAAGCTGAATAAATTATGAAATTAAAGTTTAATGAGTCTAGTTTCTTATAAAAGAAACCGTGTAAGCAAAAGAATTTTTGATAATGAGATATTTGAAGTGGAGTGAGACAGAGTCAAAATGACTTTGAAATCCCCTGTTTTGTCTTTATAAAATCATTGTAAATTGTACAATGATGATTATAAGATAAAATTTATATTCTTATACTCCTTAATGAGTCTAGTTTCAAATGAAGTAAACGATAACATATTTCAAATTCTATATAATGAGAAAATTGATTTGTAGTGAAGAGTGGTCAGAATAGTCAAACAGTGAAACAGGGGAAACTTTAATAAAAATATGGTATTGATTGGTCAAACCAAAAATTCTGAAAATTTTATGGATGGAAGATATATAAGTTTATTTTTAGGAAAAATTAACGACACTTTATTTGGAGTTTCTTATCTCCAGTTATAAATAATTTAGTGACTGTTGCTTAGGAAAACAGCTTGTAGTGAATTTGTGATTTTGTTGCAAACATGGTTAAAACTAGTTAATGAGATACTTTTCGAGTTCTTATGATCTTATTTGTGATTTCAATATTTGGTTTTAATTGAGTTCAGATTCAATTAAGGTGAATTTGCTAAATATGCATTATGTTCATGGATACTTGGCCGAAATGGCAATTACCTAGGAATGATTTCTTGAAAATTTGAAATAATCGATCTATAAGTAAATTAATTGTTTGCATTGCTTAAAACTTACTAAGCATTGAAGCTTACTCCGTGTTCTCTTTTCCATTCCTTATAGGTTTATCCTTTAGTTCGAGTTGGAAGAGCTGGAGATATCATCACACTATCGAGTCATTATGTGAGTTGAGAAGATGGTATATCATCATGATTTAAGGCATGTATAGGATAGACTATAGGTAGAATGATATTTTGACTTTGTATACATTATAGCCATGCGAAGATGGCTCGCTTATTTTGTTTAGAGAAGCCTTATAATTGAACTAATGTGTTGAAATGTTTTAGTTAAAACTTGATAGTAGTTAATTTGTTATTAGATATTCGGTTATGTTTTGATAATTAGTCATTTTGGAAATTTATAAGAGCTCTTATGAAAAATCAATGACAGGTTGCATTGTTGATAATTTATGTCTGGTAAATATCTTTGACCTTATAGAAGTTTTGTTCAGTCAAGTAATACCTCATAACCTTATTCCGGCAACGGATACGGGTTAGGAGTGTTACATTTAGTGGTATCAGAGCTACAGTTTAGTCGATTCTAGGACTAACGTAGCGTGTGTGAGTCTAGCTATACATGCCATAAAGTGTTAAAATGATAGTGTGATGATTTCTGACAATTAAAACGTGTTTTTCGTATATTAATGGATTCCGATCCCGAACGAACAGTAGCTGATGATATTGAGAGCGTAGCGCCTGCTCCCGCGTAGGGACAGCACCGATAGACTCTCAACCGAATGCTAGCAATCAAAATGATGAGGCTAAACAAGCCTTCTATGCTATAATGAACGATTGGTTTACCCAATATATTCGAACTAATCCGGCTGTTACACAACCCCTACCCCCGACTAATACAACCCCTACACCTGTGGTAACTCCTATTGTTGACCCGTTGAGGTTGAGCAAACCCCCGGTTGATAGAATTCGAAAGCACGGGGCTACTGAGTTCAAAGCTACTGACAATGATGATACCGAGTAGGCTGAGTTTTGGCTCGATAATACCATTCGTGTGTTTGATGAATTATCGTGCACACCCGATGAGTGCTTAAAATGTACTATATCACTGTTACGTGATTCTGCCTACTATTGGTGGAATACTTTAGTTTCAGTGGTGCCGAGAGAACAGGTTACTTGGGATTTCTTTCAAACTGAATTTCGTAAGAAATATATCAGTCAAAGATTCATCGATCAGAAATGAAAGGAATTTCTTGAGCTCAAACAGGGTTCTATGATAGTTACCGATTATGAGCAAAAGTTTGTCAAACTTAGTAGATATGCTCGGGAATGTGTTTCGTCTGAGGCTATTATGAGTAAACGCTTCGAGGACGGGCTAAATGAAGATATTAAAATGTTTGTTGGCATTCTTGAAATCAGAGAGTTCGTAGTACTTGTCGAGCGAGCTTGCAAAACCGAGGAGCCTAGTAAAAAAAGAAAGAAAGAAAGAAAGAAAGAAAGAAAGACGGAACTATGAGAATGTGCATCGAATACCGTTAATTAAATAAAGTGATAATAAAGAACAAATATCCGTTACCGCATATTGATGATTTGTTTGATCAGCTGAAGGTGTTTCGAATGTGGATTCAGAGTTTGAAATTGACAACAACGATTGTTTGAGGTTCAGAAGTCGATGGTGTGTTCCAAAAAATTCGGACCTTATTTCGATGATTTTGAGCAAGGCTCATAGTAGCCGAATGTCAGTTCACCCAGGTAGTACGAAAGTGTATAACGATCTGAAGTGTCAGTATTGGTGGCACGGTATGAAACGAGACATTTCTGACTTTGTCTCGAAGTGTTTGATATGTCAACAAGTGAAAGTGGAACATCAAGTGTCTTCGGGATTACTTCAGCCGATTATGATAACCGAATGGAAATGGGATTTTGTATCTGGGTTGCCATTGTCACCAAGCAAGAAAGATGCGATTTGGGTTGTTATTAATAGATTGATAAAGTCGGCTCATTTTATTCCCGTACGTACGGATTATTCACTTGACAAGTTAGCCGAACTGTATGTTTCTCAGATTGTAAGGTTACCCGGGGTACCTACTTTTATTGTATCGGATAGAGATCCGAGATTCACATCGCGATTTTGGAAGAAATTGCAAGAAGCACTGGGTACCAAGTTGCATTTTAGCACCGCTTTTCATCCCCAGACCGATGGTTAATCCGAGCGGATAATTCAGATACTCGAGGATATGTTGAGATGTTGCATCCTTGAGTTTAGTGGTTCATGGGAACGGTATTTGCCTTTGATTGAATTCGCTTACAATAATAGTTTTCAATCAAGCATTAAGATGGCACCTTACGAGGCTTTGTACGGTCGTAAATGCCGTACACCGTTGTTTTAGACCGAGCTCAGTGAAAGTAAAATTTTTGAGGTTGATTTAATTAAAGATGCTGAACAGAAAGTAAAAGTGATTCGTGAAAGTCTGGAAACAGCTTCAGATCGTCAGAAGTAGTATATGGATTTAAAACGAAAAGACATTGAGTATCAGGTCGGAGACAAAGTATTTCTTAAAGTTTCACCTTGGAAAAAGGTGCTCAGATTTAACCGTAAGGGAAAATTGAGTCCGAGGTTCATCGGGCCGTATGAAATATCCGAACGAATTTGGCCAGTCGCATACAGATTAATTTTGCCCCCTGAACTTGAAAAGATTCACAACGTTTGTCATGTCTCGATGCTTCGACGTTATAGATCCGATCCATCGCACATAATTAATCCATCCGAGGTTGAAATGCAATCTGATATGAGTTATGAAGAAGAACCGATTCATATCCTGGCTCGCGAGGTGAAAGAGTCGCGAAACAAAAATGTTCTGTTAGTAAAGGTGTTATGGCTCAAGCACGGGATCGAAGAAGCTACTTGAGAACCTGAGAACTCTACGAAAGAACAATACCCAAATCTATTTACTGGTAAGATTTTCAGGGACGAAAATTCCTTAAGTGGGGGAGAGTTGTGACTGTAACGCCCCATACCCGAGACTGTTGCCGGAGTCGAACACGAGGTGTTAACAGACTTATTTCATTGTAAAACACAGTTCATTTAAAAATTTCCAGACAAGCTGGCTAACTGCGTCACTGTCACCTTAAAAATCATATCTCGAGTTCCAAAACTCGAAAATAGGTTCCGTAAATTTTTCCTGAAACTAGACTCATATGTCCATCTACAAATTTTTTTATAGAATTTTTGGTCGAGCCAATTAGTACAGTTTATTAGTTAAAGTCTCCCCTATTTCAGGGTTCGACTGCTCTGACCTTCATGCATTACGACTTATATATCTCTTAAAATACGACTCATATGATCGTTTCATTTCTTCCATGTGAAAGTCGATTCATCAAGGTTCGATTACATAATTTATTCACTATTTAATTCCATTCCTACTATTTTTAGTGATTTTTCTAATCCACACCACTGCTGCTGTCAGCATCTGTTTTTAAGGTAAACTTTACCTATTTCATGGTTTTCCATGAATCAACTAGAATTTGTCATACAAAGCACCAAAATGATCATGATTAACCATTCCAATGGCCAATCATTGCCAAGCATATCCACACCTCTCATTAATCATATACATACAAAATGATTATAACACTATGCTCAAAATATATAAGCCATTTTCGCATGGCTATCCAAATATATACAACACCAAGGTACTTGACTAACAACAAAAGGGTAGTCCTATACATGCCATTTTCAGAGTTCAACTAAAAGTGTACCAAAAGGGCTTTGATAGTGTGGACGACTTCGACTTCGACAATCCCAAGTCCGATAGCTGACGAACCAAAATCTATAAAACAGAGAATCAAAGAAACGGAGTAAGCATTTAATGCTTAGTAAGTTTTGAGCAATGAAATTAGGCACAATTGAAGTATAGCATTCATATGACTAAACGGATAATTTCATATACACACATTCTCAAAATCATACCTACTTCACATTACCAACCCTTATACTCATACATAAGAAATCAACTTAACCAAAAGCCGGAAGCTCATTAATCGACTGAGCGAATACTATTTAAAAGGAATCAATTAATCCAATGCATATACGAAACATACCTCATCATTGGGATTTTACGAGTATATCAATTGAAATTATTACAGCAAGATCGCTCATTCCCAAACCAAGTACCTTCGGGATTTAACCGGATATAGCTACTCGCTCAAATGCCTTCGGGACTTAGCCCGGATATAGTAGCTCGCACAAATGCCTTCGGGACTTAGCCTGAAGATAGTAATTCGCACAAATGCCTTCGGGGCTTAGCCCGGATATAGTAACTCGCACAAATACCTTCGGGACTTAGCCCGGAATTAGTCACTAGCACAAATGCCTTCGTTATCATCCGAATATTCATGCACATATCAGTAAATCATGACACATCTTTATTTCATTTTCATAACTAGAATTCGAACACAAATCAATTATTAAGCATTCCCATTTTCGGCTCAATAGCCACATACAAACAGCATGATTTGGTTTGCTTTGTGACATGATCTCTATGCACATACGGCTACCCATCATACGTATAGACTAATTAACTCAACATATAATTCAAGTAGAATCATTATATCACCGTATATTTGTTATGATTATACGTCATGACTTAATCAAATCGTAAACTAAGTTTCATTACTTGGAAACTTACCTCGGATGTTGTCGAACGATTTCGACGGCTATTCGATCACTTTTTCCTTCCCTTTATTGGATTTAGTTCCCCATTGCTCTTGAGCTTAATATTGACCTAGGATAACCGAATGCTTCACTCCCTTCTTCCTCTTTTCATTTCGGCCAAGAAGAACGGATTTCTTCTTTTCTTTCTTTCTCAAGTCACGGCAATGGGGGGGGGAAACATGGATGAGACAACTTTATTTTCATCACCCCTCCCTTTTCATTACTTTATTACTAACCTTTTATTTTATTCTTTCTCCCAGAAAACACTAACACCAAATGTTTATAAAAGGCTTTAACTTATATAATGGCCGGCCACCATCTTGTTCTTTGGTTAATTTGACATGCAAGTACAATTATTTTGCAACATGCATAAATAGGCCACTTTACATTTGCCTAGCACATTTCTAAATTTTCCCCACATAAGTCCTATTTAATAAAATTCACTTACAATTAACAAAATTCCAATATGAAATTTTTATACATGCATACATACATATAATAAGCATCAACTATGACGGTTAATTATTTTTATGACTCGATTTAGTGGTCCCGAAACCACTTTTCGACTAGGGTCACTTTAGGGCTGTCACAACTCTCCCCCACTTAAGAAATTTTCGTCCCCGAAAATCTTACCGGTAAATAGGTTTGGGTATCGTTCTTTCATAGAGTTCTCGGTCTCCCAAGTAGCTTCTTCCATCCCGTGTTTGAGCCATAACACTTTTACTAAAGGAACCTTTTTGTTTCGTAACTCTTTCACTTCACGAGCCAGGACACGAATCGGTTCTTCTTCATAACTCATATCGGGTTGAATTTCAACCTCTGATGGATTAATTATGTGCGATGGATCAGATCTATAACGTCGAAGCATCGAAACATGAAAGACGTCGTGAATCTTTTCAAGTTCAGGGGGCAAAATCAATCTATACGCGACTGGACCGACTCGTTCGAATATTTCATATGGCCTGATGAACCTCGGACTCAATTTGCCCTTACGCCCAAATCTGAGTATCTTTTTCCAAGGTGAAACTTTAAGAAACACTTTATCTCCCACCTGATACTCAATGTCCTTTCGTTTCAAATCCGCGTACGACTTCTGACGATCTGATGCTGCCTTCAGACTTTCACGAATTATTTTTACTTTCTGCTCAGCATCTTTAATCAAATCAACTCCGAAAATTTTACTTTCACCGAGCTCGGTCCAAAACAATGGTGTACGGTATTTACGACTGTACAAAGCCTCGTAAGGTGCTATCTTAATACTTGATTGAAAACTATTGTTGTAAGCGAATTCAATCAAAGGTAAATACCGTTCCCATGAATCACTAAACTCAATGATGCAACATCTTAACATATCCTCGAGTATCTGAATTATCCGCTCGGATTGACCATCGGTTTGGGGATGAAAAGCGGTGCTAAAATGAAACTTGGTACCCAAAGCTTCTTGCAATTTCTTCCAAAATCGCGAGGTGAATCTCGGATCTCTATCCGACACAATAGAAATGGGTACCCCATGTAATCTCACAATCTGAGAAACATACAATTCAGCGAGTTTATCCAGTGATTAATCTGTACGTACGGGAATAAAATAAGCCGACTTAGTCAGTCTATCAACAACAACCCAAATTGCATCTTTCTTACTTGTCGACAATGGCAACCGAGACACAAAATCCATCGTGACTCGATCCCATTTCCATTCAGGTATCATGATCGGCTGGAGTAAACCCGTAGGCACTTGATGTTCCGCTTTCACTTGTTGGCATATTAAACACTTCGAAACAAAATCAGAAATGTCTCGTCTCATACCATGCAACCAAAACTGACGTCTCAGATCGTTGTACATTTTCCTGCTCCCCGGGTGAATTGACATTCGGCTACTATGAGCTTCGTTCAAAATCATCGAAATAAGTTCTGAATTTCTTGGAACACACAAACGACTTCTGAACCTCAAACAATCGTCGTCATTAATTTGAAACTTTGACTCCCTATCCGAAACACATTCAGCCCGTTTTGCAACCAATTCATCATCGACTTTCTGAGCTTCATGAATTTGATGAATCAACAATGGTTTGGCCTTTAATTCTGCCACTAACACATTGTCGGATAAAACAGACAAGTGTACATTCATCGCTCGTAAAGCAAACAATGATTTACGACTTAAGGCATCCGCAACCACATTAGCCTTTCCCGGGTGATAGTCAATGACAAGCTCATAATCTTTCAACAACTCGAGCCAACATCTTTGTCGCAGATTCAAGTCTCTTTGAGTCATCAAATATTTCAGACTTTTGTGATCCGAATATACATGGTACTTTTCACCAAATAAGTAATGTCGCCATATTTTCAAAGCGAACACGATGGCAGCTAGTTCAAGATCATGGGTCGGATAATTTTTCTCATGTGGCTTCAGTTGCCTCGACGCATAAGCTACAACTCGACCTTCTTGCATCAATACACAACCCAACCCAAGTAAGGATGCATCACTGTAAATGACGAACTCCTTGCTTGATTCGGGCTGCACTAGTACTGGAGCTTTCATCAAATGAGTTTTCAATTGATCGAAACTTTCCTGACACTTTTCTGTTCATTCAAACTTAACATCTTTCTGAAGTAGTTTCATCATTGGTGTGGCTATCATCGAGAAACCTTTTACAAACCGTCGGTAGTAACCGACAAGTCCCAAAAAGCTCCGAACCTCAGTAATATTTCTCGGAGGCTTCCAGTTAAGTATGGCTGAAATTTTGCTCGGATCAACTTGAATACTCGATACGGATACCACATGACCCAAGAAGCTCACCTCTCTTAACCAGAACTAACACTTACTGAACTTAGCATATAACTACTTATCTCGTAAAATCTGCAACACTAATCTCAGGTGCTCAGCATGCTTGGTTTCATCTCTTGAGTAGACCAAGATGTCATCAATAAACACAACTACAAACCTATCCAGATACTGTCTGAACCGATTCATCAGATCCATAAATACCGCAGGGGCATTAGTGAGCCCAAACGGCATCACTAAGAACTCGTAGTAACCGTATCTCGTTCTGAAAGCTGTTTTGGGTATATCCAAATCTCGAATTCGCAACTGATAATAACCCGATCTCAAATCTATCTTTGAAAACACTGAGGCTCCCTTTAGTTGATCAAACAAATCGTCAATGCGCGGTATCGGATATTTATCCTTTATAGTCACCTTATTCAGCTGACGGTAGTCGATGCACAACCTCATGGTTCCTTCCTTCTTTTTCACAAACAATACTGGTGCACCCCAAGGTGAGAAACTTGGTCGAGCGAAACCTCTATCCGTCAACTCTTGCAACTGAGCTTTCAACTCTTTTAACTCAGTTGGTGCCATACGATACGGAGCTATCGAAATTGGTGTAGTCCCAGGTACAAGCTCAATACCAAACTCTACCTCCCGAACCAGTGGTAAACCCGGTAATTCTTCGGGAAAAACATCCGGGTATTCACAAACCACCGGCACAGATTCAAGTTTCCTTTCTGGCTCTTTATTATCAAGTACGTATGCAAGATACGTTTCACACCCCTTTCTCACATATTTTTGAGCTAACATCGAGGATATTATTATTGGCAATCCATACAAGGCAGTAGACTCAACTCGGATTATCTCATTATTTGCGCACCTCAAATCAATAGTCTTGCTTTTGCAATTCACAACCGCATCATGCACGGTCAACCAATCGAAACCGAGAATAACATCAAACTCATCAAACGACAAAAGCATCAAGTCCGCCGGAAAACACGAACCTCGAATTACTAGGGGACATTTCTTACACACTTTGTAGACAAGCACGTAACGACCCAAGGGATTTGACACCCGAAGTACGAACTTAGTAGACTCAATAGGTAAAGTCTTACTGGATGCTAAGGTTTCACATATATAAGAATGAGTAGAACCAGGGTCAATCAAAGCAATCACATTAGTATCAAAGAGAGTAAAAGTACCGGTAATAACATCTGGCGAGGAAGCATCCTCGCGTGCGCGTATAGCGTAAGCTCTAGCAGGAGCACGAGCCTCAGATCTGGTTGTAGCATCTCTAGATCCTCTCTGACCACCACTAGCATTGCCCGTATTTCTAGATGGTCTACCCCGAGCAGTAGTAGCACCAGGTTTCCCACTCTGATTTATGTTCTGTTCAGACAATCTCGGGCAATCTTTAATAAAGTGGTTAGCTGATCCGCACTTGTAACAGGAGCGGTCATGGAATCTACAACTCCCCGAATGCCATTTACCACAATATTGACACTCCGTTCTGTCTCGACGATCATTTCCAACACTTACCTCGGATGCGAGCACAACTATTTATTTCGATTTAGTCCATAATCTTATTCATTCCCAATCTATGCCTGAATCTTATTTTCCTTGATCTATAAATCACATTTAGCTTGAAAAATAGTCACATTATTCATATGGGTCCAAAAATCATATTTTTTTCAAATTTGCTTTTTGACCCCTAAATTTCACATATTTGCACATTTGCCCCAAGGCTCGTAAAATGATTTTTATCCAATTTCCTTGCATTTTAAGCCTAGCCGAATCATTTTTATAACTATAGCAGCCCCTAATTTCCACTAAATCACATTTTTATGAAAAAATTTGTAACTTTTGCAAAACGGTCCTTTTTTACAATTTCATCGAAAATCACTTAGTAAAAGTCATTTATTACACACCGAGCGTTCATTTTCCACCATTAGACATCAAAAAACATGCATGTCATCCATGGGTAAATTTTTAAATATAAACCCTAGCTCAAAATATGGATAGAAATGAGTAGATCTTGTTACGACGATTTTGAAAACATAAAAATCATTAAAAACGGGGCTAGAACGAACTTACAATTGAACTTGGAAGCTTGGAAAACCATAGCTATGTCTTCTCCATGCAATTTTAGGCCATGGGGTAGAAGATGGACAAAAATTGGCTTTTAATTTTGTTTTTAATTCATTTTAATTACTAGATTACCAAAATGCTCCTAACTTAAAAAATTCTATTTTACCCATTTCAAGTCCATTTTTGTCCAAAAAATTATCCAATGGTATAATTACCATTTAAGGGCCTCCAGTTTAAAATTTCATAACAATTAGACACCTCTAACATGTAGAACTCAACTTTTTCACTTTTTACAATTTGGTCCTTTTGACCAAATTGAGTGCCCAAACGTCAAAATTTTCGAACAAAATTTTCACGAAATCATCCCGTGAAATTTTAGGCAATAAAAATATAATAAAAAATTTTTATTGTGTCGAATTTGTGGTCTCGAGACCACTGTTCTGACTAGGCCTAATTCAGGTGTAGGTTAAGTGAGGTGTAGGTTAAGGGGTGGGTTTGGGTTCCCGACCCAATGGTCTATTCCCTTAAAGCATGTTTGTACCCACATGCAACAACTGGATAATGAGATCGTGAAAGATCAGTTCAACCACTTAAGGTTGGGTTGCTCTCTTATGTTAGAGGATCTCATTACTACCAGAAATGTTTTTTTTTTATTAGATAATCACAACCCCAATGGTTATAGACCTTCAAAAAACACTTCTGAGGTTTCTAATGACTTAGTCATTATTTTTGGTCTAGAGGAAGAAGGAACCTTCAAAGTTCTTTTATTCATACTACATGCTACGCATATGCCCCTAGTCCATCCCTTTTACAAGGTCTACGGGTGAGTCTTTTAGATGAAGATTTTGTTCCTTGTATAGTTGATCCTATTTTTTATTTTGCAAGTTTTGCTTAATCGTCCACTACTTCTCAAGCTTTGAATAGCATGGATGTGGATGTTATCATGGAGAGGAATCTAAAGGCCATTGATGACGCTGGTGCAAGGGTGCAGGTGGGTTATAGCAAATGTAAGAGACTAAAGAGTGATGGGGGCTCTTGTAGTACAGAGGAGAGTAATAGAAGTAAGTTGATTCATCGTAGAAGAGGCAAGGGACCAGTCACATCTAAGAGGGAGCTTACTTTGCCCATTCCCTCGGCTCACTATGAGACTTAAGCTGAGTCTATCGCCACTATTGTTGGTGTCTCTCCCCTTACTTAAAGTCCACCTAGTACACTTACTCCACACTTTGCATCTTCTATGCTGCCCTCTCTTACTACTGACTAAGACATCCTCTCGCTCCTTCTGTTGAGACATCAAGTTTACTCCCTTGTAGGGACTATTTTGTTGCGAGTCAGCTTCCAATAGAGATTTACCAATAATGGGAGAGTGACTCGCCCTAGGCACTGAAGGAATGTGATTTGCCTTCTTCTTTAGAAACTCACAAATCCACTTTCTAGGATTTAATTGACTCCCACCATATCTAGATAGATGAAGGCAGTTTTCTTGGTTGGGCTCTTTACGAGTGATGCAATGCAATTGAAGCTGGACATGCCTAATTTGTGATGGTCTTGGATTTTAAAGATCAAGAACTAGCTAAGCTCCGCTAGGTGCAAGAGGCCACAGCCTTCCAAACGTAGAAGTCTACAAAATCTGCCTCCGACTGGAAGTCTAAGTACAATTCTCTAAAGATATAGTCTGAGGGTAGGGTTTTCCAGCTGGAGGATCAAATCAAAGCACAGGAGGAACAACGTTTGCTGGACCTAGAGAAGATCCAAAATGATAACACTGAAGCCTTGGCGCAATACAAAGCATAGACTGAGGCAGGGATCGTGGATTATCTTCCCAAGTTGAGTAAATGAAATCAACTTGCAAATTTTAAAACCCAAATACCAAACATATGCATTTCACATTCAGCTAATATATGACATTCCTATGCACTAATTTATGCACTTCACTATCTTATACAATTACATACAAATGAGTCATATGTAATAAGCTAACTTATAATATAATCCAATCCAAACACAGATATTCACACCTATATTACCAAGATCATTAACTTTACAGGATTATGCCATTTCAACCATATTTATTAACCATTTATAAGTTATTACTATTGGAACGCCGGTAAGCCCCATAGCACAACTGGAAACATACTTCGACAATCATAAACCATGGATCTATGTACTAAGAAAGAATCAGGTTGAAACAGGTTCGAAAATATACCTTTTGATTTGATCCCCTTGCGTGATGTCAATCCCAAGCCACAACAAAATCGTCTCGGCCTCTACGTAGTCTACCTAGTAAAAAACGAATAGTAAAAACTCTCTTGAACCTTTTAGAGAGAATAAATGGTTGCTAGACCCTCTCTTTCTTTTTACTTGGTAACCTACACACTCTAAGGGATATTATTCTTTTTCTTTAATATCACATAAAAAAATGAAATTATTCATTTTTCATTTTTGAGAAACATATGAAAAATATTAAAATATTATATTATTTCTGAAAGAATATTAAGTTCCATATTTTTTCTTTGATCGAAATTATTATTACATTGATTTATTTTAACAATTTCAATAAACTACATTCAATTAATATTTTTAAATGAATCAAATTAATATATTAATATTAACTATGTTCTTTATTTGTGTAAAACAAGTTTATACATATGATGCATTTAACATTGAACTGTCAAGTTAAATTAATTCATGTGACAACTAAACACAATACCAACTATGTTCTGATTCTGTTTGCTTCAACCATAGGGTGTGACCCTGTAGGCTTTTGTAACGTTAGTAGTAATACTAGAACATTTCTAATGTTACAAGCAATGAGTGGCATCTAACAATGCATCATTACTACCCAAGTTACAAAAGGTCATGATTTGACATAACCTTTCTATGATAAATATTTCTTGTATTATATCATTTTATCCTTTATATCTAGATTGGACACAAATAATGGAATAGTCACACTTATATAGTCCAATATCATATTTCTTGAAATTCTGAGTAGACCACAATAAACAACTAAGTGTGATATCTCATATCAATTTATTTGAGCATGGCCATGCATTTCTAGTCTCACTCCATTAAGTGGCCTAAAATATTACTCTCATTATGTAGGAAGGACAAATCTTATATTGATCAATCATATACCACTACATAAATTGTCGCATACCCAAAATCAGTCTTTATAGTACAACTTGTTACGGTAGACGTTTGACTGTATCAAAATATACGACTCATGATGTTGGGAAATGATAATCTGAAGTCTGAGGATCATATACATAGCTATCACTATGAGCAATGTTGTGAATTTTACATAATAGTCCAAGAAACATACTCATAGCGGGATAGTCCAGTATGGCTTTCTCTAACACATACTCATATATTGATTGTGACATCCCTATGTCAATGACAACACTTTTTCATCAATCAATTACACATTAGTATCAATACATTATTATTATCCAAGCCCACAATAATACTTGACTAAAGACCTTTTAAGAATAATGATATTATTCTTAGAAATTTATTATTAATCAGTTTACTTACACACACAGAAAAATAAATTGAAATAATGATGGCAATGCCATATATTAACAAACAAGGTTAAACGAGTATGTGATTACAATCATCTTATGATTGGTCTTTGGGCATACTCTAACAATTACTACATAACTAATCAATTCCTACATTAACATTCTTAAAGAAAAAGTGGATTTGGACATAATTTGGTAACAAAATAGACACAACCTAGGTACATGCCAAACAACAAGTGAAAGAGGTACACAAACATTGTTGAGTCTGGGTTCTTTAATTGGATGCTGAAGTCCACTATCGGGATCATGAACTGAACCTAACCAGTGCACAGAAAACAAACTGGACGCTAAGCAAATCACTCAGTGCTAAACCTATTATTCAAAAACAAATTAAACTAATGTAAGTCAATGCATACAACAAATTCAACTCAAATTTAATCAACTCATATGCAAATTTTATGCTATTTATTTTCCAACACAATTTAACATGTTTATATTCATGTTAGCACACCAATTCTATATGCATACATATTATTTTTCCATATAACATTCATTTTAAAGGCAATTAGTTCATTTCTACTTGTTTTATCTAATTAAAATTATAATCATCATTTTTCATATTTAGCATACATATATATATGTGCACATACTTCGTTTTTCATACCACAATTTATGCCATTTTCTAGCCTATTGGCTCCTTAATACACAATCAGTCCCTAGGGATCGTTTTTTTATCCAATTCTCACTTTGTATTTCCATAGCATATATCTTATCACATTTTATTTAAACAACTTATCCGTTCATAACCCTATTAACCAACACGGACTCAAAATGGATACACAAATTCGTCACCCTGAGTTCCCCAGTAATGGTGACGCTATAATGATTCATAACACCACCTCAAATTGCCCGTCAACAATGGTTTTCTCAACTTGATCAATTTATTACCCTGGGTTGCCTGGAATCGATGACTCAGTGTACATATAATCTACCATCTCAGGTTGCCTAGAAACGATGACTCAATGTACATATAAGCTACCATCCTAGGTTACCCGGCAACAATGGCTATGAACAATATTCTTACCCATGGCCTGTTAACTATATCCGACTTCGATCAGCTAATAAAGTATCCCATTTTTGGTTCATTATATACAGTTCAGTTTAGAATTCAATAATCACCAATTAATGAACATATTACAATTTCATAACTTATATAACATATTTCAACACAATTCCATGTCAATTATCAAATATCAAGCAAATTCTTAGTTTTGTACTTTATTCAATTTAGGTCCGTCTTAGAGATCAATCTCAAACACATCAAATCAGTTCAAGTAATCCTAAATAAATCACCTCAACAACATATGATGTAAAATGACAAGAAAATGCAACAATTAAATTGGCCCCGAATCATAGAGATCCAAACTAGAAATTCTAAACTATTCGTCGACGACTTTGGATTTTCCTTCCCCTCTCAAAAAACTCAGACCGATGTTTGCTATGGATTGACATAAAACTTATATAATTAAAAACTATCAACCAATTCAAAGTCCATTATCAATTTGTACAAGTTTTGCAATTTATTTAATTTAGCCCCTAAAATTGGGACTAACCTAACTTTCAATTTAAAGCTCCAAATTGAAATCCAATTTCACTATTCTTCATTAGGGACCTATTATTTACTATTAGTATTGTAAATTTTACAATTTATTCAGCTTGGTCCTTAATGTATGAAACTATCAATTGAGGCTTACAATTTAATCCTTTTCTTAAACTAATCTTAATTTCTATCTATTTAACACTTAAAACTTTCAATTTTCAATAATGAAAACTTTCAAAACTTTAACAATTTTACAAATTGGTACATGGTTCAACTAAATAAAGCTCTTATGACCTCAAATATATAAATATTACAACAAAATAACTAAAGGCTTACTTGAATTTTGAAGCTAAAACTAAAAAACCCTAAAAATGGTGTAAAGCATTTTTCTCCTCTTCTTCAATTTAGCTAGAGAAGAAATAGTTCTCTCTCCTTCCACCAATTTTTAATTTATATAGTTTGATTAAGTTTGCTAATTAGGCTAATTAACCTTAATTTATTAAACAAAACTTATTTTACTTAATTTAATAACTAAACAATCCCACCATCCATTAATACATATTTTTACATGGTTTAATTACTGATTTGAACCTTTCATGAATTGCAATTTAAGTCCTCAATTAATTTTCTAATTAAAAATATATAGCGATTGAATTTTACAATCTAGTCCATAAACCACAATTAACCACAATTTTGGCTAAATTAACTATAAAAAGCTCATCTATATAAAGACTCCATAAATATATTTATTTAATATTTATAGACTCGGTTTACATAAACAGGATCTTGAAATCGTATTTTTCAACACCATTGGAAATCAAGTTGTTACAATTCTCCCCATTAAGAAATTTCATCCTCGAAATTTACGTGGAAAGAGGTGGGAATACTAAGATCTCATTGTTTCTTCTGGTTCCCAAGTCACTTCTTCTACACTATAACTGCGCAAAAAAAAATTCGTGAGTGGCACGCATTTATTTTTCAACTATTTAGCTTTGTGAGCTAAGATTTTTATTGGTTCCTCCTTATAAGACAAATCAGGATGAATTTTAATTTCTTCCACCGGAATAACATGAGACAAATCAGAATGATATTACTTGATAATGGGTACATGAAATACGTTGTGAATCTTTTGCAATTTTGACAGTAGGGTAAGCGATATGTCACCCGATCCAACTCGTTTGATGATTTCATATAGCCTTATGAATTTGGGACTTAATTTCCTTTTTCGATGAAAATGTAGAACCTTTTTCCTTGGATAAACTTTCAGGAATACTTTATCAACTACCAAATACTCGATATCTCTCCGTTTCAAATCAACATATGATTTCTGCCTATCAAATGCTGCTTTCAGTCTATCCCTGATCAACTGTACTATGCTTTCAGTTTACTGAATCAATCTTGGCTCAACGATTCTCCTTTCACTCAATTCTGAGAAACAAATAAGTGTTCTACACCTACGACCGTATAAAGCTTCATACAGAGCCATTTGAACACTCAACTGGAAACTGTTATTATACATTAATTTGAATAGTGGCAAATAACTTCCTAGCCAGATTCAAAATCAATAACATAGGCTCGTAGTATATCTTCCAATATCTGAATTACTAATTTTGATTGACCATTTGACTAAGGATGAAATGCTGCGCTGAAATTAATCTCATACATAAAGATTTTTGCAACTGTTTCTAGAATCTCGTGGTAAATCGAGGGTTTCAATTAAACATAATAGACAAAGACATGGCATCGAGTCTATCTATCTCATGAATAAAAACTTTAGCTAGCTTTTGAAGTAACCAATCAATTCTCTCTGCCAGAAAATGAGCAAACTTCGTTAATCGATCAACCACTACCCAAATGGGATTTCTTTTACTCGATGAAGTCGGCAAACCAATTAAAAAATCCATCGTGATTCATTCCCATTTCCATTCTTGAATAGAAATAGGTTGTAACAAACTAGTGGTAACTTGATGGTTTGCCTTTACTCACTAACAGCTTATACAAGTTTGATTCTTAATTCAACTAACAAGCTGTCATAATTGCCAATACTAAGTTGAGCAAACATAACTCACAATCTTCTCCGCTATTCTCGTACCATGAACTACTTCAAGTGTGGGCTCGAACAAATCAAATCAAGCATAGAACCAGAAATAGTTTTCTTTTTTCATGTGAAAACAAAAATCTTTTCTCAAGTGGAAACTGAGAGAATTGTTATTCCATAAAATATATTTAATTCTTAGAGAATAAAATCTAACAGTGTCGTCTATTTATAAGGAGATAAGGTAGAACCCTTGTTGAATTGTATATGTTTATTTCAACTAGAAAAATTAACTCTTAGTCTGACTAGGAGTATAGGGGGTGACAACCTTAGTTAATAATATTAGGGTTTGTCATCCGACCCTTTTACATAAGGAGATTTTGGGCCTCTTCTATACCAAGTCCAATTACAAGTACTTCTAGGGGTTTTAACCTAATACTTTATAATATGATCCAAACCAATATTTTTTTTTCTATTTCTGAAAAAAAAAACTTCAATATATTTTGAATTAGATAATTTTCTCAACTCAATTCTATTTCCATTAAAAATCATGATGACTTTACCGTAAAAGAATCTATAAGAAAATATAATTAATATTTTTGTATTCAAAGGTTCACTATGACCAAATTATTTATGTCCATTTTTTAACTTCATTTAATTCGAAAACATAAATTCATTTTTTAGGTCAATTTCATTTTTTTCATTTTTCATTTTCATTTTGGAAAAAACCACATTCATTTCCAAATGATTCCATATCTCCATTTTCATTTCCATTTTTGAGAAAACCATAATAATTTCCAAATGTTTTCATTTCTCCATTTTTATTTTCATTATGGTGAAAACCAGTATCACTTCCAAATGATTTCCAATTTTTTTTATTTTCACTATTTGTATTCATTTTAATTCAACATACAATTCATTTCTAGGTTCAACGAGCTAGCAGAGGGACCAATTGGACATATGTGATTGAGACTCAAAAGGGTTTATAATTAAGTTTTAGCTTTTGGCCTATGAATTATAAACTCATTTAGTCACGAAGTCATTCCACTATTGTTTCGTGACTGAGCTCTCCCCAATGACATAACATTAGGAAAGCAACTCGATTATTCATCATCTAATGGTCTTTCCATAAGTGTGTTACCCTCATAGGATATCCTTAATCTCTTTGGGATAATATCCGCTCTCCTAATATGAATTTATTTTATCTCATGGTAACCATTACATCTTTCTTCATGAAAAGTTAATTACTATCAAATAGTATTCAAGACATTTATTAGAAACATGAACAACATATGGTCACGTTTACTTTTCATCAATCATGTAATGCCAATGAGAGGATATCATTTATCCATGTCTTGGGCTATGAATTCCATTATTGTGAATGATGCTACATATTGCAGAAGTCCTACACCCAACGCACTAGCTTTCGGTTCCTTATTTATTCGAACTCAGGTTTTTACTTACATCAAAGTGTACATGTCACACATACATGGGTCTTCATACACTCAAGATTTAGGTATGCCACAATATAAACATCACAAGTGAATAAATCTATAAAAAAACTAGGATCTATTCTTCTTGGGTCTAGTTCGATGTACTGTTAGTACAACAAGTCACATCTATGTCTCTATCTTCTAGGAGTCATCCACTTCGATGCCCAAGGTAATGCATCTCCCCAATTGAACTTGATAGACGACATATTAATCTTTCAATCAATTTGTTCATTTCTGATTTGACTAAGGATACGATTAGTTTCATCCTATTAATATAAGTTGTAAGGACATGATTAGTTTCGTCTACTAATATAAATTGTCTTTCCATATTGTGATCCAACAACGTAATACCACTTAGTATTAGTTAAACATTAGACAACCAATGAACAACATTTTCTTCTATTTTTATTTACATTCAAAAACCACATGAGGAAAATATACAAATTATTAATGTAATTCATGAATAATTTTATTAATCAATCTATTCAAAAAAATTACAAGTGTACTTAGACGAAATTACTACACTTAGGGCACCAGATCCAACAATTAAGGGGTAGAGAAATCCATGTGGTGGTTCTATATCGAGGGGTAGCTCAAAGAAAGGGATGAGTCTATAGTACAGAGATCTAAGGCTAGAGCTACAACACGAGCATATGTGGTTCGCACTCGGGAAAAAGACAATGCTACAAATTTTGTAGTAGGTATTTTTTTATGCTCAGACCTATATATGTCTTAATTTATACTAGTTCTTCCCATTCTTATGTGACTTCTTATTTTGTAAAATTAGGTAATTTGAATTCAGAAATGTCAAATGTTGCTATGGTCATATCGAGTCTATTAAGGCAAATTGTACTTGTTAATCAAGTTTGTAAACGGTCTCAATTAAAGATCCAGAACATATCATTTCTTTTCAATCTGCTAACCATGTCGTTTGGTGACTTTGATTTGATTTTGGGAATGAATTGGTTAATAGAGCATGGTGTAATTTTGGACTATCAAAAAAAAAACTTATCAGTTCAGAATCTGGAATGTGGGATAATAGAAGTGAGTAGCATCAGATCGAGTAGTTCAACTAGAATCATTTCACTAAATCGAGCTAATAAACTCTTGAACAAAGGTTATGAAGTATTTCTAGCCTATATTATTAATCCAGGCTCGAATAATGGTCAAATAAGCAATATTTGGATGGTGTGTGAGTTTCCAAATGTCTTCCCTGAGGAACTGCAAGGATTTCCTCTTGACCAAGAAGTAGAATTTGTGATCAAAGTTTTTCGTAGTACAACTCCTGTATTAGTTGAAAGATTTTCTAGATCATGACTTTACACGTCCTATTTATCACCTTGGAAAGCTCCAGGGTTGTTTGTCAAGAAGAAAGATGGATTAATACGACATTATATTAAATATCGATAACTGAATATGCTTATAATCAAAAACTGACATCCTCTACCGCGTATCAATGATTTTTTTTGACCATTTGAAGGGGGCCTCGATCTTTTTCCAAGATTGACTTGAGATCAAGATATTACCAGTTAAAGGTGAAGGTTAGTGATGTACCAAAAATAGTGTTTCGTACGCAATACGATCACTATGAATTTCTGGTGATGCCATTCAGATTAAAAAACACTCATGAGGCATTCATGGATCTTATGAACAGCATATTTGTGATATTCATTGATGATATCTTGATCAATTCAAGGTTAGAAGCTAAGCACAATAAACATATGATAATGGTATTGCAAGTGTTATGAAAGAAGCAACTTTACGGAAAGCTAAGTAAGTGTGACTTCTAGTTGTCTGAAGTAGTATTTTTGGGACAAATTAACTCAGCCTAAGGACTTTCTGTTGATCCAAAAAAGATTGAAGCTATCCTTCATTGGAAAGCACTTAAAAATTTATCAAAGATTCAAGGTTTTCTTGGTTTGTTCGACTACTATAGGAGACCTATGAATGAGTTTTACAAAATAGCCCTACCGAAGATAAAGCTTTTACAAAAGAACGTGCCATTTGTATGGAATGACAAGTGTCAGGAAAGCTCTGAAAAGTTGAAAGTGATGTTGACTGAAGCACCGATCTTGACCTTGTCTGAATAGAATGGGTTGTGTATTAATGTAGGAAGGTAAGTTGATTGCACATGCATGTCGACAATTAAAACTGCATGAACGCAAATACCTAACGCATGATCTAAAGCTAGCCGTTGTGGTGTTCAGTTTAAAAATTTGGAGACATTACATGTATGGTGAGTTATTTCATATCTATACTAATTAAAATAATCTCAAATATCTCATATCCAAAAGGAGTTAAATCTAACACAGCATCACTGGATCAAACTATTGAAAAAATATGAGAATTAAGGTGTTAAGTGTTGATGCGATCCCGGCCGCATCATGTTTCGACACAACTCACCAACCCCAGAATTGGCCTAAGCTCGAGGGCCCGAAGTGCAACATGAAGCTTAATCTCAGCTCAATAAGCTCAGTTTTAGCTTCTTCAAGCTCGTCTAGCTCAACCCAAGTTTAATTAGCTTATTTTCAACCATCTTTAATTTTTCAAAATAAGCATTTAATTTGCTGGAATAAACTTAAATAATATTTAGTTTATGTATTAAATGTGTTTAGTTAATTTAGTTTAATTAATTAAGTTGCTAGAATAAATTACTCATCTTAGTTAATTGAGTTCATCTTAGTTAATTAAGTTGTTGGAATAAATTACTCGTCTTAGTTAATTAAGTTCATCTTAGTTAATTTAGTTGCTGGAATAATTTATTGTTGCATGTGTTTTTAAGTTTATTAATTAAGCTTATTAAGTCTAATATGTGTTTAAATGTATTTGTCTGTAGGTGACTATTCAGTTGAAATAAGTTATGTCCAAGGGAGCTGTTATAAAGTGTTAATGCGGTTGTTACATTACTTAAAGAAGAGCATTATTTATCACTTAAAGGAGATGTTACATCATTTAAAGAAGAGCATTATATATCCTTTAAATTTAGTTGCCTTTTCTTCTTCTTCAAGTGCTCAAAATATCAACAAGTTGCTGGTGTCTATTCGACTGCTCAAGAATGAAACCTAAGCATTCAAATTCATTAAATTAGCTGAATTGAAGCAATAACTCATATTGATGGTTGGAGTTGCTTAGGCTTAGAGGAATTCAAGAGTTGTGTCTATTACCACTATATTACCTTTAATAAATCATTCATGCATTTAAACTTTAAATTTATTCTAATAATATATATCTTAAATAGCTTTTCTTTATCTTAATTTATATATCTTCTTATTATATCAATATCCATTTTCATGCATTTCATCAATAACCATTTCATAAAATCATTATTTCATATATTTCGTTTTCATATCCTAATTCAATAACTTATTCTATTCCATATCTAAAACCTTACAACATTAGTCTTTCAATAATTATTTAAACCAACATTTTTCAACAAAAATAATTATAATTAATTCATAAGATTATACTCAACAACACATACACTATTTCATTATTTCCAATTCCTTCTATTTTCATTTCTTATTTTGATATCCCAATTTCAATTCACTTTTCAATTCATAATTTCACTTTCTCATACTTTCAATAGTTCAATCGATCAATTCATTTGATTTTCTCATTTCATTTATTCAACTAATTTCAATATCAATAATTCGATATTTTAGCCAATTCATAAACCTTAAGTTCATGCTTCAAATCTCACATCTTAATTCTATTCACAAATTCAAGTCACATCTTCAATTTATAATCTACTTTCTCATTTCTTTCTAATGGCTCAATCGATTCAATTTACTTGATTTAACTTTCCACTTAATTACCCCTATTAACAGACTCGGACTTTAGCGGATACGCGGATCCAACTAAACACACCAAATTGGAACCCAGTGCCTCATCGGATAGTTCGAAGCAAAGTTGACACCTAGTGTCTCATCGGTAGAGCCGAAGCAAAGTGGTACCCAGTACCTCATCAAATCTATCCGAAGTAAAATAGTGACACCCAGTGTCTCATCGACTCAAGGTCAAAGTATCCCTGAACTCTTCCAATCCTATGCCATGCCAACTATATCCGACTCAGCCCAACTAGTTAATAGGGTCTCCAAATTCACATTTCAAATAACTTTCAATGTCAATTTCACTTTCAATTCAAATTCACAATTCAATTCAATTCTCATTCAAATCAAATTCACTTTTCCACTTTCTATCAATAAACAATTCAATACCAATACATATTTCAGATAATCACATATAATCATATTTCGGTTCTATTCAAACCACTTTTCAATCAATACACAATTCACATATTCACACATATTCATAAACTAATTCATTTTTATTTAATTCATAGTTTTAATTGATTTTCAATCAATTTCAAATTACTAATTACTTTTCAATCAATATACATTTCAAATACTCACATATTTTATTTATTCAATTCAATTTGATTCAATTTCAATCACTCTTAGTTTCCAATCAATATACTTTCAAATATTCACATAATTCATAATTCAATTACTTAATTCAAATCACTTTTAATTTCCAATTTGTTCACATTCAATTTCAGTAGCCATAAATATTTTTGAATCAATTTCATTCAAATTAATATCATTATTTCAATTGCTTACCTAATTTTACTTGCCATGAATTTTAATTAAAATATAACAATTAATAATAAATAGATTTGAATTATAGTAATACAAACCAGGATTTTTCCGACTACTCATCGATAACTTTTCTTTCCTTTCGGTGTCGATGCCTCAGATTCTTTGCTAACTACGAAAATAATAATAATTTACACTTATTAATTACAACAATAATTTATAATAAATGATTGAATTTCTATTCAATTTATACCCTAATTCTAATTTAATCCTAATTAACTCATTTACTTTTATAATTCAATTCATACTTCATTTCTATTCAATTTCCTTTCATATTTCACTTAATTGTCTAATGTTCATAAGAAAATTATAATTTAAAATTTCTTTTAGTTTAGTCCTTTAAACACAAAATTTATAGCTTCTTTTACAATTCAATCCCTTACCAAATCTAACTTGAAATTTATTCAATTAAATCCCTAATTCATCTTTTTGTTTAACATGAATTATACGTATAAACCTATGAAATTTCAAAGTATCAACTTAATTCCATCAAAACTTTGTTTTAAAGCTTCTAAAACATCAAAATTAAAAGAAAATGACTTAATTGACTTACCTATTTAAGTTCCAAGCTTTAAAATCCCTATTTCTCCCTTTTCTTTTCTTTTTTTTTCTTTTCTTCTTTCATTTCTCCCTATTTCGAAAGCTTCTGTTTCTTCTCTCCTTTTGTTTCTTTTCTTATTTTACTTTATTTCATATATATATATATTAGTGAATAATATTAATAATAATACATTATGATAATATAATATAATAATAATATTGAATTCATAAATATCTTTTACTTAAATTATAAGAAAATATTTTATTTTATTACAAGTGTATTTATATATATATATTCTACACATGTACCATTAATCATTATACAATTATCTTCATTTTAATTTATTTTAATAATAATAATAATAATTTAATATAAAACTATAATAATAATTATAATAAATATCTATTTAATAACAAATACATATATCACAATTTTACATATAAATATTTTTACATTGTTATATTATCATAAAAAAATCTGATAATATAATTATTTAATTAATAAATATCTTTTAACTTAAATTTTAAGTAAATAAATAATTATAATACAAATGTGTATATATACATTATTACACTTGTATCATCTTATCACCATAGACTTGTCTTAATTTATTTTATTTCATAATAATAATAATAATAATAATATTTAAATAAAAACCATAATAATAATTATAATAATAAATTGATAACAAAATCTCAAGATTTTTATACTCATTCATTCAAAGCAATTAGTCTAATTGTTTATTTAGCCCCATAAGTTTTTCTTTAATCTATAATTAAACTTTTACCCTTTATTTAATTTAATCCTTTTTCCTAATTTCTCCTAATTAAGTTAAATTCACCTAACTAAAGCCTAACTAAACACACAACTAGACTCATAAATATTTCTATTAATTATTTACGAATTATGTTTATTAAGACGGAGGCCCGATAATGCACTTTTCCAATGCCCGTGAATTTTGGGTCATTACAGATGACCTTTTTCTTTTTTTCTTTTTTTTTTTTGTGCAGAATATATGAAAATTGATATTTGTGAGATTTCCAAATCTCTTTGTTCTCTTGGGACTGACTTGACTTATCGAGCATAGCTTGTGGTGTCATTTCCTTTTCATTGTTAACCGAACTTATCACTTTCGAGTGTGGCATTCATATACCTTTTATTCCTATCATTTTTGATAGTGGGTCAAGGTTCGTTCATATACCTTTGGTTCCTATCATTTTTTATAGCGGGTCAAGGTCCTTTGCTATTTTTCTTAAACTGTAAATCATCTAAGAACCATTTTGAGACTCGAGTCAACAATCCAAATTGTTGGTTCATTCTCAATCTTAGCCAAGTTATCATTTATTTATTACCCATTTTACCTACTACCATTGTTTGAAGCCATTTATTCTATTTTGTTTCAATTAACCCGAAACAAACTTATCCTTACTTAAATTCACGATTGGCTAACAAATACGACTCGAGACATCACCAAAACGAGCTAGTATCATTTGGTATCAGAGCTAGATAATTTGGAGTAAGAATCGACATTCTCGACATTACGGTATTGTATTTCATTAGAAAAAAATAAAAAAAAATTGTGGAAAAAAAAGGTTTTTGGATCAATTGAAAGTTCAAAGTGTGAAAATCAATTTGTTTGGAGTAAAAAAGTTCATTTGATATTAAAAAAAAAGTGGTTTGAAGGATTGAAATTCATTTGGTGCCAGAATTCATTACTCTACCTTTCCTACCATTCGGCCACACTTACATCAATTTTACATAAAATTTTGAAGCCAATTCCACAATGATTGCTAATTTGTCTAAGTAGTCTATTGAAAACTTGGAGAGGCGACTCAAGTGGTAAAAGGTAAGAGATTTGTGAGAGCAATTGAGTGAAGAAAAAGCCTTATATCGAGTACAAACACGAGTGTGAGTGTTAAATTATTTCCTTTCTTTGCGAGTAAATAGTGAGGTTTGAAGTGAGGTTCAAATAAAATGTCTCTAAGTTTCGAAAGAAAAGTTGTTGCTGTTGGTGGCTGGTTCGATCCAACATAGCAAGCATCCAATCAAAGCGAAAGGCAATGCGTTCATAGAAACCGAGGCTTTAGAGAGCATGAACTTATTAATGGCGATTTGAAGAATCACAAGTTAGTCATTCCACCGTTTCAAGGTCAATCTGACCCGGAGGTATACCTTGCATGGGAAAAGAAGGTAGAATTGATTTCTGAGTACCACGACTACTCAGAAAGCAAGAAAGTGATGCTTGCGGCAAACAATTTCTCCGATTATGCCATGACTTGGTAGGATCAATTCACCACGAGTCAAAGATGAAACGGAGAGTGCCCAATATCAACCTAGTCTGAAATGAAAGATGTGATGCGCAAGCGTTTCCTTCCATCTTCCTACCATCGTGAGTGAATTTTTTCAAGCCAAAAGATGAAAACGAGATTGTCAAAGAGTTTAACGGCCAACGACTATGTGAGAAAAGACTCCTATCGAGATTCCTATTCAACAAGTACTTCAAGCCGAAATAACTCAAACCTCGAGTTTGAAGCCTATTATGGTGGCAAGCAAGAAGATTCAAGCAATTCGACGTATATATCAAGATATTAATCCATAAAGATTCAATCTCAAAGAGATGATTGTCTTTTATATGAAGACCTTATTTTCTTATTCTCAACGAAAGGCTTCTCATTTTGATGATTTTTTCTTGTTGTCTTCCTTTCGTAATGAAATCGAAAAAGCATGTGAAAAAGAAAAAAAAGGATGAAAGAAAGCAAAAGGAAAAGAGATCGAAAGAGAATAAAATGTAACCCCCTTACCCGTATCCAATGCCGGGACAGGGTTCAAGGCGTTACCTGACTTAAACGTACACAATTTCATAAAATCGGGTCATAAAATTTTATTTAGATTAAAAATTTCAATCACATGCATAATGTCCCTTACACGAGCTACTAAGGCTCTAAACATGCATTAAAGGTGGTTTGGGACTAAACTGAAAACTTTGAAAAGTTTTAGGAAAACTTAGAAAAATTTTCATGAAACAGGGTCACACATCCGTGTGTTTTCAATAGGCCGTGTCCTCAGGCCGTGTAACTCTCTATTTATGACATCAGCAAAACAAATTGAACCACCCGGCCAGGCCACATGCTCGTGTGCTAGGCCGTGTAGTCCACATGGCTGAGACACATAGCCGTGTCTCTGCCCGTGTGGCTAGCACTTAGGCTATTTTCCCAGCCTTTTTGTTGCCTTAACCCTTCACATGCTTAAAAACTTCATAAACATATGCTATAACACCGATTTAATGATTACACATCCTTTATTAAGACTCGAAAATAGAATTTACATGGCTACATACATGTGAGTCGCATACTCGTATAATACCAAGTCTAAACACATCCATTCATATTATTTTGGCTTTACCATTTTAATCACTCTTATACTCTTATACCATGTTCAATAGCATACCATTTAATCTCAACAAAATTAGCAAGCATACATATCATGATATCATCTAATCATAGCAATCAAGCCAAATCATATAACCGCTTCATAGGGCAATATCACATAACTTGGATAATTAGGCTTACCATCCATGACCATCATAAGCCAAATCTCATAGCTATATACAATGTACTAATATAAGCCAACATCTTAACCAAATCATAAGAACACATATCAATAACTAAGTCCCTATACATACTACTCATTTTAAGAAGTTTAAGATTCATCAATACCCCAAAAGTGATAGCTTGATAGCGTGATGCTCCCTCCGACGATCTCCAACCCCGAGCTAACCTAAGAACACTAAAAAAAATGGAAAGGAGAGGGGTAAGCTTTATAGCTTAGTAAGTCCATATGAAAATAATGAGTAATTTATTAACATGCTTTTACCGAATTCTTACGACAGGTTCTCATTGTAAAACAATCGAATGTACACATAATTCCATTATTTGCTCATATTCCAGTCAAGCTATCTACTCGAGTCATAGTCAGTGAAATATTTATAACTTGAGCTATGAAACTCTAAATTAAGATCTGATATTTTCTCCTGAAACTAGAGTCACATATATTCTTACCATAAAATTTTAAGAATTTTTGGTCTATCCAATAGGTACATTTTATTCTTCAAATTTACCCCTGTTCTGGTGTTTGACAGCTTCAACCTTTCTTTACTAAAATTCATTTATCTATTAGTACGGGATTCTGATAATGTTCTCGTCTATTTATCTTGAAAATATATTCATTGAATTTAGTCATATAAATTATAACCCATAATTATTGTTTTACAGTTTTTAGTGATTTTCCAAATTTAAGATAGGGGAGCCCGAAATCACTCTGACACTGTCTCACAAAAATTCAAATATCTCATAATGTAAAATCCTTTTTCTTACACCATTTCTTTTATGTGAAACTAGACTCAATAAGATTTAATTTAATATTTTATTCAGTCTCTAATCGAATTTCCACAATTTTTGGTGGATTTTCAAAGTCGGACTACTACTGCTGTCCAGAACTGTTTTAGTGCAATATAATGATAACTATTAGAAGTTCATTTTCAACTATTCATGAACTCACCATTTCATGGATTTCATGTTCAATTGCACAATGTAAGTTAGCATGATATTGCAACAAAATTCATGATCATAATTCATACATCTTAGCTCACCGATGTCTCAACATTTCAAAGTCTCAATAATCATAAGCTTAGTGTACATACATGTACCACTCGTAGTATAGTATACAACCATACCTTCTAACATGTCCTCCTCGGGACTTTCCTTACATCATCCATTGTATTACCCGTTGAACACTCGGAATACTATTGGATACGCAGAAATTCACACATAAGTGCCACATATATAAACATAGCCAAAGCTACCACATAACATGTAACACTCATGAAGGAGCTACTCACGGGCTCGCTCATATAAGCTATCAGTCAAGGTGTAACTATACGGGCTGCTCACACAAGCTGACAGGTATCCGACCAACTTAAGGATTACCTAGCCACCGGTAGGACACACAAGACTATTCCCCAATTACATGTACCACATCCATTATAAACTCGGACCAACTTAACGACCTCAGATTTCTTAATTCCTAGTAACATGTCACTTGTATCATAAACTATTGCTAGGTTTCAAACGAGATTTTTCGATACCACATCTCTGTCAAACTTACTCGAAGTGTCGATCTTACTATCCATGGTACCAATTGCCTATTCATGGCATAATAAGGCATAACTCAAATAGCAAATAAGCTTTTATAAATTTTCGATCAAAATTTTCACGAAATCATTCCTTGAAACTATAGACCATAAAAATATAATAAAAATAAATTTTATTACGTTGGATTTGTCGTCCCAAAACCACTGTTCTGACTAGGCCCTAATTGGGGATGTTACAACTCTCCCCCCTTTAGGGACTTTCGTCCCCGAAAATCTTACCAGAATAGTGGTTTAGCATACACATAAAATCCACTATCACATAGTCATTGCTAAAGAACTTTTACTCAGGCTATGCTTAACACTTCACTCTTTAATTTCTCATACTAGAGTCATGAGCAATTCTTCGCCATATGACACATCAACTGAATCTTGATCTCTATCCGTTTAAAGAGAACTAGCATACTAAGAAATCTGACAATCTCGGAGATATATGATTCCATTGATCCGTTAAGCGAAAATTCAAAACATACTGAAATGATTTGTAGATGTCATCAAATATTTAGCTACGAGCCACAAAACATTTTTCTCTTTCAAGATAAGAATAATCTTGATAACAATCCATGTATTCAAACACAAAGATCAGAAATGTCAAGTTCCAAACTCGAGCACCAATACATCACTCCTGTGAGTTTTCTTGCAAACTCTCTGTATAGACTTTGGATTTTCTACCCAAGCACTTGTAACCACATTTTTCTTTACTCAAAGATCATACAATAACTAACTCAAGTCATCTACACTATCTCAAACTCAGATCTGGCTATAACATCGGATACTATGAGCTATAACATTGCCTTTTTGTCTTATAACACCTCGTAAACCATTCAACTATGTATAGCTGAAAATCCAAAAGTCTCTGCCCAATGCAAACTGAACCAATTCAAAGGCTTCAGTTAACAATGTTCTCGTCTATTCAAAGCGTTACTAACATGTAATAGACCTTTCGACTTTCTTAAGACGAAAATTTTATCATTCAAAGCAGCTTTAAATCATATCGACGTCTTCTAAGATATATACACTCTTCATTCAGGCTATCTGTCCTTTACCCGAAAAGAAAAGAAATAAAATCTTATTCTCAGAATTTAATATTCCATTTAATCTTTCAAACAATAACCAATACCGATTTAACAACCAAGTCTAAACACATGGCTGAGACACATGGCCGTGTCTCTACCCGTGCTCATATTATTTTTGCACGGCTACATATTTACCGATTTAATAACCAATACCGATTTAATGATTACACATCCTTTATTAAGACTCAAAAATAGAATTTGCACGGCTACATACATGCGAATCACATACTCGTATAATACCAAGTCTAAACACATCCATTCATATTATTTTGG
The DNA here is from genome assembly GCF_007990345.1 of Gossypium hirsutum. Classification (NCBI taxonomy): domain Eukaryota; kingdom Viridiplantae; phylum Streptophyta; class Magnoliopsida; order Malvales; family Malvaceae; genus Gossypium; species Gossypium hirsutum. The sequence goes on along the minus strand of NC_053433.1, from coordinate 56,837,515 downwards.
CTTTACCATTTTAATCACTCTTATACTCTTATACCGTGTTCAATAGCATACCATTTAATCTCAACAAAATAAGCAAACATACATATCATGATATCATCTAATCATAGCAATCAAGCCAAATTATATAACCAGTTTACAAGGCAATATCACATAACTTGGATAATTAGGCTTACCAGCCATGACCATCATAAGCCACATCTCATGGCTATATACAATGTACTAATATAAGCCAACATCTTGGTCAAATCATAAGAACACATATCAATAACTAAGTCCCTATACATGCCACTCATTTGAAGATGTTTAAGATTCATTTGTAACACCCTTTACCTGTACCCGAGGCTAGGATAAGGTACGAGGCGTTACTGGACAAACATACAAATATTAAACCAAAATACGGGCCATAAAATTTCATTCATATTTCAAAACGTTCATTACTTACACGTAGTCCCTTATTTGAGTCTACGGAGCCCAAAACATACTTTAGAAAGGGTTCGGGACTAAATCGAGAACTTACGAAAATCTTAGAAATTTCATACTTTAAGGTTCCACACGCCATTGTCCCAAAGTCGTGTTCCATACACGGCTGAGACACATGGTCGTGTCTCTGCCTGTGTTGAATATACCTAGGCTATTTTCCAAGCTTTGGTCAACTTTAATCTCTTACACACTTATACATTTATACCAAGATTATCATCTTACGAAATATCTTCAGCTTAATCATCAAGCATTCATATTTTAAGCTAGATCATATCTTTATAAAATACCACAATTCAGATGCGCAGAATAACATGTTTTCCTGAAACATTTCAATTCAACTCCATACCCGACAAGCATTACATTGAGACTAGTCATATGTATATACATGTCATGATACATATCATTCTCTTTCTGTTTTCTTATAAACACATATAATTTATTTCATTATATCAATACTTCATATACCATAGTTTCCATGTATTCCACATAGATTTATTTTCCTCCTCCTCCTCTCCATTCCACGTCCTTAATGTATATAGCATTCTTGTAAGTATGATTTCACAATTTACTAAAACTGTCCACACGAGTCATAGTCACTTACTTATTTATAATTCGAGCTACAAAGCTCCAAATTAAGGTCCGTATGTAATGCCCCAATTTTCAGGAATTCTGTGAATGTTGGCATAGGTTTAATTATGTTAGTGGGCCTCTAGAAGGCCCAAGCTTAAGATAGAACCCGACAATTTTGGTTAATTTTTGTTCCATAAGAAAAATGGGGTGAAATTATGAAATAGAACCTATGTGAAAATGTTTGAAAATGCTATAGGCTAAATTGAAGTGGCCAAATAAATAGGAGTGCAAAATAGGAGGATTTGCATGACAAACCTCCCATTTTACATGAAGTGCCCAGCCATCATGTTGTTGTAGACAATATGTGCACTTGATATCCATAATTCATGGTACAAATTGATAATGGGTTAGGTAAATGTTCCATGATAATGGATTAGGTAAATATTTTATGATAATGGGTTAGGTAAATGTTCCATGATAATGGTTTAGGTAAATGTTCCATGATGGGCATTTCATGTCTTTTGTATTAAAGAATTAAATGGATGAAATATGAAATTTTATTAAAAGAAAAAGGGGTGAAAAAAACAAAGTTTTGTCCATCTTTGTTCATCATACCTAAAATTAGAGAAGAGGAAGGAGAGGAGAAAGCCCTTGAATGTTCGGACACTTAGGGAAGAAAATTGAAGGTAAGTTTTTGGTACCTTGCTTCTATTTTGAGGTTCATGAGTTCTTCTTGATTCTACCTTAACTCTTGAAGCATATTTTGGTTTTTAGTTGTGTTGTGAGCATTTAGTCATGAATTAAAATGAAGGAAATGGTTGTTGTTTCATGTTCTTTTGATGAAAAATGGAAGATAGGTGAAGTTGAGCCAAACAAATGAGCATGCATGTGCCTTAGATGCTAAGGGGAAAAATCGGCTAACATGTTGTGCTTTAAAATGATGAAATGGAGATTATACTTAAGTAAAATCATAGATATGTGATGATTGATTGGTGATATACATGTTTAAATAACAAGCATTCAAGTTAGGTGTGAAAGAGTGATTTGGTAATAAATCTGCTTGGGACAGCAACAGTAACGTGACTTTGGAAAATCACCATAAATTGTGGGAGATGAGTTAGAAGCTGCATAAATATGTAATTAAATCTTAATGAGTCTAGTTTCAAATGGAATAAACAAGAACATATTTTGAATTTTGTACAATGACAAATTTGATTCGTAGTTAATAGTGGTCAGATTAGTCAAACAGTGAAACATGGGAAACTTTGAGAAAAATCTGGTATTTATTGGCTAAAAAAAAATTCTGAAAATTTTATGGATAGAGGATATATGAGTTGATTTTCAAGGAAAATTAATGTCACTTGATTTTGAGTTTCGTAGCTCAAGTTATAAATGATTTAGTGACTGTTGCTCAGGAAGACAGCTTGTAGTGAAATTATGATTATGTGGTAAACATTGACAAAAATTTGTTAATGAGTTGCTTATTGTTTTCTTATAAGCTTACTATGATCTGTAGGTGTGGTTGGCCGAATATTGTAAGGGGTTAATACGTAGTTTGTATTTGAATAGTTATATTAACGTGTTAGTAATCCAATTGTAGGCAATTCGTGTGTGGATCTCGTCAGCATATCGTCGCAAACAGGTGTGTAACTAACACCCTCTTTCTTAGTCTAGATCGGCAAAAGTCGAAAAGCTGAAATGCCGAAAACCGGTATTTTGTAGATTTGCGAGCGTACGAATGCTCGTGAGGTAAATTGATTAATGTTTTAGGTAAGCTGCAATGTTTGGACTGCAAAGTGCATGATTTCTGTGCCCTTGATATTTTTGGGCTTAATGGGCCAAAATTGGAATGATGGGCCAACGGGCCCAATTCGGTAAGAACCCTCGATAGTGATTCTGTTAGTACGTGAAAGGTAGGACTATGCATGAAAAACCCTAAAATAGATAAATTACTGAAATACCTTTAAAAGTAGAAAATTTACAGTTTTACCCCTAGGAGATAATTACCGAAATACCCTTAGGGTTAAATTGACCTAAATGCATGTTTGACTGTTGTTATTTACTGCATGCCATGTTGTTATTATATGATGCATTGGACTGGGATATTGACGGAGGAAGTACTGAAAGTGGCTTGTCCACATACTGGAGGCTTTGCCTCAATTTACTGTTAACTGAGCAGCAAGGTTGCAACTGTGGAGTGTTGGGCTGGGTGGGTTGAGCTATTCCCCACATGGAGTGTATGGTTGGTACGGGTGGAGTGTAGTGGTTGGTGGGTTGAGTAATCTCCCCAAATGGGCTTGCATATGTTTACTGATGTTGCATGTATTTTGAAATGGGCCTATGGGCCATACTGTTATCTGAATAAGGGGCTAAGGCCCAGTTTATTGTAATCTAAAAAGGTCTCTGGCCCAGTACCACTGTTACCTGAATAGCCTTAGGCCCAATAGGCTTGAGCTGACTTGGGCTTTGAATAGGTTTTCCTTACACACTGAGTTTCCCCAAACTCACCCCTTTTATTTTCATCCACGCAGGTAATCCCCAACCATAGTGTGCTTAAAGCTGTGAAGGAATTCGGAGTGGCCACCCGTTCTGAAAGTTTGATTTTCTTCTGGTGAACTGGACATCCTTTTATTTATGTTTGAAGTTTTGGGTTTTTAAATGTAATAAGGCCGCTTAATTATTTTTGATGGTTTTAATATGTATTACTAAGATAGGTATTACTTATTTTAACTATTGAAATTGGATAGCTTTAGGGCGCGTTTTCAAAAACAACAATTGATTTCAAAATAACACGACAACAAACAAAGCTTCCGCAATGAAAGTATTTTCCAAAATTAATTCCTAAAAATGACTTAATCAAATCGGTTTCCTAGAAATATCCATGACGTTAAGGTGTGGCAATGGCGGTATGCATGTCTAGGATTGGATCCGAAGGGAGCTTGGTACTTAAGCAGTCCAATGGACTCACCACCTCTTTTCCTTTCCTACCTGGTGCACAACTTCCATTCACTTTAACCTATAATGAAATTATCTTTTAAAACACTAAGTAAGTTTTTCAGGATCAACAATATAAAATATTTTGAACGCTTTGATGTGGCATGTCGGATCCGGTCACAACGTCTAGGCTGGGTTTGGGGTGTTACACCGTAAATTTCCCTGAAACTAGACTCACATATATTTCCACCATAAAATTTTCTTTATTTTTGGTTTAGCCAATTAGTACAGTTTATTCATTAAATTTTCCCCTGTTTCACTTTCTGACAGTTCTAACATCTCTTCACTAAAAATTAATTATCTCACAGTACAGAACTCGGATAATGTTCTTGTTAATTTATCTTGAATATAGACTCATTAGGGATTTTAAAAATATAAGTTTGATCCTATAATTATTTTTCTCCAAATTTTGGTGATTTTCCAAATTCAGAACAGGGGATCACGTAATCATTCCGAACTAGTCTCACAAAAACATAAATATCTCAAAATATAGAACTCCTTTTCTTTCTCTGTTTCTTTTATATGAAAATAGACTCATTAAGATTTAATTTGATATCTCATTCAGCCTCTGTTTCAATTTCTACTATTTTTGGTGATTTTTCAAAATCATGTCACTGCTACTGTCCAAAACAGTTTTATTGCTAATTCACTCTTTCACACTTTCTTTGTATTAACCTCATTTTAACATACATATCACAAATCATTTTCACCATATTTTATACATGAAAAGTATAGGCCCGTGATTACAAGGTCACCATAAAATCATCCTCACGTATAATTTACTTGTTTATAACCTTACCACATCCCGGTCACTTAATGTACACATCATTCACATAACCAAGTTCCTCCACTTATTCATCACAAAACTCACAAAGCAATACATAGAGAGTCTCCCATTGAACACTTCGGATCAATCCTCGATACTTGGTGGTTTCAGTACATAGATCCACCATCATAAAGTTTGGCTCTCTTGTACACACGATAAACACTTAGTACCACCCATGTGACCTAGACAGTTTATCTCGTAGCTCTCTTGTCTACATGGTGTCCTTCACCTGGAACCATGCATGCAACCTAGCTACATATATCCCGTAGCTCTCTTGTCTACATGGTGTACACATAGTATCACCCATACGACCTAGCTACATCATAATGTCTTGTAGCTCTCTTGTACACATGATGTGCACTCAGCACCATACATGTGACCTAGCTACATACCATCTGTATCATCCAATCTTTCCGAAGGTTCAACTGGGATTTCTCTTCTTTTCCAACAATTTCACCAATAAAGTAATTATCAACAAACATATTTCCAATATTATTATAAATATCATAATACAAGTAAAATTGATGTATTACTTACATATAAACTTACATCTTATTTAATATCAAGGAAATAACTTTAAATTACACATTGCCTTATTAAAAATCATATGAACTTACAATTTCCCATAATATCCATAAGAATAGAAATCACATTTATGTATGATAATTCAATGCACTTCATGTACCATAGACATATTTTTAAATCAATTCATAAACTAGGCACCATAAACCTTTAATTTAACATAATTCAATTAATTCACTAAATTTAACTTTCAAATATAAATTACAGCATTATTGTTGTATTATTATCACACCAACTTACATACTTTCAACACCTCGGCAATCATAGTAAATATATCAATTTTACATTAAAACATGCATAAATTAATGCTTATTATACATATGAACTTACCTCGATACTAAAACGGCCATTTTACCAACTTTCCCAATTTTTGATTTTTCTCTCATTCTAGGTTCAAATCTCGTTTTTCGAGATCTAAAACATCATATTTTACTTATTTAATTAATGTACTATTCAAAACAGTCCTTAACTCAAACTTTGGAAAAATTACAATTTTGCCCCAAAAGTTTTGCATATTTACACTTTTGACCCTATGCTCGGGAATTAAACTTCATCCCTTTTTCTTATGTTTCATGACATGCTGATCACTTTTCCCTCCTATGGAAACATCAAATTCTCACTCTAACATATACTTATCACTATTAGGTATTTTTACCGATTAAGCCCTTTTACTCGTTTTCACTCAAAACCGAGTAGCACAAGTGATACGGGGTTGCGCGCGGACCAAGATCGAGTTTCCAAGTCACGGGAAACTCCTACGAAAATCCTAAACAATTAGATCTGAAACGAAACAGAAAATTAAAAGATTAGATTTTTGAATTTTCAGATCTGAAATAAAATCCCCAAATCAGCAAAGAATCAAATTGAGAATAGAAATAAGTGTTAGGGTTCTTGAAACCCTCAAGGAGATTGTGATTTTGCCCAATTGAACACCAAGATAGTTTTCCCCAAATTTTGACAATCTAATTTCACCCAAAAAGAGTATGGAAAAACCCTAGAAATTGGGGATTTTTGGGCTGATTCCTTAAGATAGAAAAAGGCTGAAAACACAATAAGAACAGAAAATAGATTAGATAATGATTCAGCACAAGTAGAAATAAAGAAAGAATTGACAGTAAGAAATTAAAAGATAAGTCCTAAGAAGCCTTGAAATCTCGAAAGATCTCACAACTCCCTTCAAACGGCTCTAATCTCCCCTCCAAAGAATATCAATGGCAAGAAGAAGGTTGAAGATGGCTCCCACAATCACAAGATTGTTAAAACAACTTCTAAAGAAAACTCAAGAGAAAAATCTTGGAGAAAACTCAAAGAAAATTCTGCTATCAACAAATCTGAAATTTTAATAATAATGATAAGTGTTTAACAAGGTGGACAGCCATGCCTTTAAATAGGCCTTATGACTAGTCCTAATCTAATTAGAAAACTAAAAAAAAAAACTCCTAATTATTTTAATATGGAAATTTATCAAAGGTCATTTTATCTGTGACTCTTGGACTGAATATTGACATAAAAATTTAAACTAAGTAAATAAATAAATAAATAAATAAATAAATAAAAATAAAAATAAAACTTTACAACTTGGGCCACTTTGACAATTTGGCCTGATTTTCAACTAAGTATGGATGGATTTCTTGATTGGGCTGGGAATTTGCTTATTGGGCCTCGCCTTCAAGAATTTGGGCTTTTGTGACTCGTATCATTCCCCCCTTCCTCAAAAAGATTCGTCCTCGAATCTGAAAAATCAAATGAACTCGACTTTCCTCTATCGAACGGGACTAATGGCAATTGAGTCCACTGAGAAGAATAGCCATGAGATAGTAAATAGCAACGGAAATAAGCTTGTAGTCCAATCATAAGCATAATAGAACAGGTATAACGCATGTGAGTGGACAGATTCAGATTACCATGCAAACAATCTAATTTACTCACCACTGCCTCGTCAAATATTTGAAACAAAGATGGACATGTTTTAAGGCATTCAGTCGTCTCACATTGTTCCCACAAACCATGAATAAATTGCGAGTAATAAATCAAATGGTAAACATAATCGTCACAAGTAGGTATTTGAAAAGATTCACATGGTTCACAGAGTTGCATAATCATACCATGCATTAATCGACGGTCTATAGATTCACTCACACATGCATTATCAAAAACAAGAATCTTTTTATCAACTATCAAAACAGATAGCTCATCAATAAATAAAATAGGACAGTCAAGCACGCTTCGATCTAAGTGTTCATCAACACGATCTTTATCACTATCCAAGGAGTACAAAAGTGTTTCAAAGGTTTCAAGCATCTTACCTCGATAAGCAGAAGAATAAGGGTCAATTTTACCTTTTTCATTTAAAACAAACCTTCGCTCATCGGGGGCATAGTGTAGTCGAATCTTCGTTGTTGAGTTAACGTTTGTCAAATGGAACTCAAACTTCATGTACAACCACATAAACTGTTTAAGGCACGAATATAAATTGAAAACAAATTTGGAAAATTTCGTTACCTTATTCTCCAAAACAGATTTGGACAAATTCAAGGATTTTACACAAGGTAAATCAAGAGAATAACAAATCACGCTTCTTTTCGTAATGACTTTATCAACCACAATCGAAGAGTAACAATTAATCAGATCAAAATGAGGGGATCTTTTAAGAACTAAGTCACCAAAAGTTCTATCAATAATTTTCAAATCTGCACTGGACTCGGTTTCTAAAATTTCCTTACCTCGCTTACCTTCGGGATCATGTAGTGTGATTTCATCTTTGCTTAAGTTGATCATATGAAAGCGTCTTTCATTTGAGAGGTATTGAAGTTGAAAGTTATCTTTCGATCTTTCGGGAACCTGAAAAGTAGCAACACAAGAAAAATTCATATCTTGGTTAGTGGAAACATTCCTCACTACCCTTTCCACGTCTTTTTCTTTTGTTTCTTTTTCTAATTCATTTTCTCTTCTTTCTTCAATTTCTTTTTCACTCTCAATCTCTTTTTGCTCTTTTTCATTCTCTTTTTCTTTTTCCTCACTTGTTTTAACAGAATTTTTCAGTTTGATTTGGTCCTCATGGACTTGTTCCAGAGTGAGCGGCACTAAGGTGAGTTTCTTTCCTTGATGCTTGAAAGAATACCTATTGGTACGACCATCGTGAGTGACTTTTTGATCCAGTTGTCACGGTTCTCCTAGCAACAAATGGCAGGCTTGAATAGGCATTACGTTGCACACAACTTCGTCTTGATACTTACCGATAGAAAAGGCGATGCGCACTTGTTGAGTGACCCTAAATTGGCCTTCGTTGCTAAGCCCTTGTAGTTGATAAGGTTGTGGATGCTTGGTAGTGGTTAAGCAAAGCTTTTCCACCATCGTCGTGCTGGCTATGTTCGAGCAACTTTCACCATCAATAATAACTCTACAAAGCTTACCTTGTACGTGGCAACGAGTATGAAAGAGATGTTCTCGTTGCTGCTCGCTCTTTGGTTTTGCCAAAGATGATTGTCCATGATCATGACAATCATCATCCATTCTAGGGACACGTTGAGGGTTGCACCTATGGGGCTGGTTATCCCTATCTTCCTTAATTGGATCTCGATATTGATGTTTTTGATTCACTCGTACCTCATTCAAAGTAGTATTCAATGCTTGAAGTGTAGCATTTATTTGTGTGATTGCAGCAGTATGTCTGTCTAACTGTTGTTGGACTTTCATAAGTGCATCATTATTATCACCTTTAGACATCTTCAAAACCTGTAAAAAATAAACACTCAACACTCAAAAATAAAAGTTAGCAAACCTCACCATTAATCACTCAAAAAGAAAAATCAAATTCTCAATGAGGTCGAATTCAATCTTGTGAGTTCTTTATCAGAGTTTATATCAACCAATTAGAGAGTGTGAACCAAACTACCAAAGAATCCTAATTTGCACTAGGATGCCAAAAACTGACGAGACACCAATTGATTCGTGTTGCACCGAGGAAGAATTGGGCACACGTTTAAATCCTACTAACACAAAAAACAAGAAGGTGTTAGATAACGTAAAGGAAGAATAAAGGTAAACAAATGAAAACCTACAGCTAAGAATCAATAAAAAATTGCTGAAAACAGAAAACCCGAAAAACTGCGGAGTAACTTGACAACTTCGTTCGAGGTGCTCCCGATCTCAAAAAATCACAAAATTAAATCTGGAATGTCTAGAAATATTGAATTTTTGATCTGGAAAATTTGGGCACCAAATTCAACCCGCTGAATATTTTTTTAATTTTTTATTGGATTTCATCTTTTTTCAATTTTTTTACTTTTTCGACTTATTTTTTTGCGGGAAATATTTTTTTATATTCAATAACAGTGCCAAAAATATGTATGTAAAATTTCAAATCAATCAGAAAACATTTACCCACTCAAATGAATTTTTTTCGAAAATTTTTCTGGGTAAAACTGCTGTTTGTAATTTAAAAAATAGAGATCAGTTTAGAAATCAACCAAGAACACCCAAAACGCCCAAAATCTGATACCAAATGATACGGGGTTGCGCGCGGACCAAGATCGAGTTGCCAAGTCACGGGAAACTCCTACGAAAACCCTAAACAATTAGATCTGAAACGAAACAGAAAATTAAAAGATTAGATTTTTGAATTTTCAGATCTGAAATAAAATCCCCAAATCAGCAAAAGAATCAAATTGAGAATAGAAATAAGTGTTAGGGTTCTTGAAACCCTCAAAGAGATTGTGATTCTGCCCAATTGAACACCAAGATAGTTTTCCCCAAATTTCGACAATCTAATTTCACCCAAAAAGAGTATGGAAAAACCCTAGAAATTGGGGATTTTTGGGCTGATTCCTTAAGATAGAAAAAGGCTGAAAACACAATAAGAATAGAAAATAGATTAGATAATGATTCAGCACAAGTAGAAATAAAGAAAGAATTGACAGTAAGAAATTAAAAGATAAGTCCTAAGAAGCCTTGAAATCTCGAAAGATCTCACAACTCCCTTCAAACGACTCTAATCTCCCCTCCAAAGAATATCAATGGCAAGAAGAAGGTTGAAGATGGCTCCGACAATCACAAGATTGTTAAAACAACTTCTAAAGAAAACTCAAGAGAAAAATCTTGGAGAAAACTCAAAGAAAATTCTGCTCTCAACAAATCTGAAATTTTAATAATAATGATAAGTGTTTAACAAGGTGGACAGCCATGCCTTTAAATAGGCCTTATAACTAGTCCTAATCTAATTAGAAAACTAAAAAAAAACTCCTAATTATTTTAATATGGAAATTTGGTCAAAGGTCATTTTATCTGTGACTCTTGGACTGAATATTGACATAAAAATTTAAACTAAGTAAATAAATAAATAAATAAATAAAAATAAAAATAAAACTTTACAACTTGGGCCACTTTGACAATTTGGCCTGATTTTCAACTAAGTATGGATGGATTTCTTGATTGGGCTGGGAATTTGCTTATTGGGCCTCGCCTTCAAGAATTTGGGCTTTTGTGACTCGTATCAACAAGTATAATTTAAATCCTCATATTCTATCATAAAACATCAAAATAAACACATTTCACCTATGGTTATTTTTCCAAATATGAACCCTAGCTTAAATTATTGCTAGAATAAGCTTAATCAAATTACCTGGATACAAAAAACGTAAAGAACTTGAAAAACGGGGTTAGAACAGACTTACTATTGAGCTTGGAAAGCTTGAAAACCCTAGTCATGGCTTCCCCCATGCTAATTCCGGCCTCCATGAAAATGATGAGTCAATTTTGGCTTTATTTTCCCTTTTTATTTCTTTTAATTACCAAATGATTCCTTACTAAACTTTCAAAAATTCCATCCATGTCCAATTTTTGTCCACAACTTAGAAATTGGTCAAATTCTATTTAAGACCTCCTAATTAATATTTCAAAGCAATTTCATACTAGAAACTTCTAGAATGCAAGTTTTGCAACTTATTCAATTTAGTCCCTAACTTCAAATTGAGCACTTTATGCATAGAATTTCTTCACGAAATTTTCACACAATCATGCAATCATATCATAGACCTCAAAATAATCATAAAATAATTATTTCTATCTCAGATTTTGTGGTCCCGAAACCTCTGTTCCAACTAGACCCAATTTTAGGCTATTACATCATCAATACCCAAAAAGTGATAGCTTGATAGTGTGATGCTACCTCCGACGATCTCCAACCCCGAGCTAACCTAACAACACTAAAAGAAATGGAAAGGAGAGGGGTAAGCTTTATAGCTTATTAATTCCATATGAAAATAATGAGAAATTTATTATCATGCTTTTACCAAATTCTTACGACATGTTCTCATTGTAACACAATCGAATTTACACATAATTCCACTATTTGCTCATATTCCAGTCAAGCTGTCTACTCAAGTTAGAGTCAGTAAGATATTTATAACTTGAGAAAAAACTCTAAATTAAGATTTGCTAATTTTCCCTGATGCTAGACTTAAATATCTTCTTACCATAAAATTTTTAGAATTTTTGGTATAGCCAATAAGTACATTTAATTCTTCAAATTTACCCCTGTTCTGTTGTTTGACAGCTTCGACCTATCTTTACTAAAGTTCATTTATCTGTTAGTACGAGATTTGAATAATGTTCCCATTTGTTTCTCTTAAAAATAGATTCATTAATAATTTATTCATATAAATTCTAACCAATAATTATGTTTTTACAATTTTTAGTGATTTCCCAAAGTTAAGACAGGGGAGCCCAAAATCACTCTGACTCTGTCTCACAAAAATTCAAATATCTCATAATATAAAATTCTTTTGCTTACATAGTTTCCTCTATGTGAAACTAGACTCAATAATAATATTTTATTCAATCTCTAATCCAATTTCCATAATTTTTGGTGGATTTTCAAAGTCAGACTACTGCTGCTATCCAAAACTGTTTTAGTGCAATATAATGATAACTATCATAAGTTCATTTTCAACTAATCAAGAACTCACCATTTCATAGACTCAATGTTCAATTACACAATGTAAGTTAGCATGATATTACAACAAAATTCATAATCATAATTCGTACATCTTAGCTCACCAATATCTCAACATTTCAAAGTCTTGATAATTATAAGCTTAGTGTACATACCTGTGCCAGTCGTAGTATAGTATACAACCATACCTTTCATAACATGTCCTCCTCGGGACTTTTCTTACATCATCCATTGTATTACCCATTGAACACTCGGAATACTATTGGATATGCAGAAATTTACACATAAGTGCCACATATACAAATGTAGCCAAAGCTACTACATAACATGTAACGCTCACGAAAGAGCTACTCACGGGCTTGCTCATATAAGCTATCGGTCAAGGTGTAACTACATAGGCTGCTCACACAAGCTGACAGGTATTCGACCAACTTAAGGATTACCTAGCCACCGGTAGAACACACAAGGCTATTGCTCCAATTACATGTATCACATCCATTATGAACTCGGACCAACTCAATGAGCTCAGATGCTCGCATCTGTAATGAACTCGGACTAACTCAACGAGCTCGAATGCTTCACATATACCACTAACTTGGACCAACTAAACAAGTTTAGATTTCCCACATATATCACGAACTCGGACCAACTCAATGAGCTCAAATTTCTTAATTACTAGTGACATGTCACTTGTATCCTAAACTATTCCTAGGGTTCAAATGGGATTTTTCGATACCACATCTCTGTCGAACTTACTCGAAGTGCCGCTCGTGCTATCCGTAGTACCAATTGCCCATTCATGGCTAGTACCAATTGCCCATTCATGGCATAATAATGCATAACTTAAATAGCAAATAAGCTTTATAAATTTTCATAACATATATCACATATTTCATATATCACTTGTCATATATCATCATTTTCTTGCATTTCATATAATATTCTTCCATGTCATATTTCCACATCATGTACACCATTCTATCAACTTTTCCAATGTATTCAATCATACAATTTATGCAATAATAGTAAAGAATTATAATTCAAACATAACATTGCATTATTATTATAATACGAACTTACCTTGAATCCGAGCACGGCTAATTATTTCATTTTAGTCCACAAACTCGTACTTTCCAGATTTAAGCCCGAATCTCGATTTCCTTGATAAATGAGCTTGGAATCTTGAACCAAACCAAGCCATGGCTTCCATGGTAGATTTTTCTGGTACATTAAGAAGATGGACAAATTTGGCTTATTTTGGCTTTTTTAATTCTTTTAATTATTAGATTACCAAAATGCCCCTAACTTAAAAATATTCTATTTCACCCATTTCATGTCTATTTTTGTCCAACAATTAACCAATGGTATAATTACCATTTAAGGACATCAAATTTAAAATTTCAAAATAATTTGACACCTTTAACATGTAGAACTCAACTTTTTCACTTTTTACAATTTAATCCTTTTGACTAAATTGAGTGCCCAAACGTCAAAATTTTCGAACGAAATTTTCACGAAATCATCCTATGAAATTGTAGACCATAAAAATATTATAAAAATAAGTTTTCTTACGTCAGATTTGTGGTCCCAAAACCACTGTTCCGACTAGGCCCTAATTCGGGATGTTACACAAAAAGAGATTGATAGTGAAAAAGAAAGTGAAAAAGAAAAAAAAAGAGTGGGAGAATGCAAAAAGAGATCGAGAATGTGAAAAAAACGAATGAAAAGGATGAAAGTGAGCAAGAAAATGTGAGTAATGTTTTACTAACAAACATGAGAATCCTTCTCGTGTTGTTTCTTTTTAGGTTTCTAAAGATTCGATTAACAGGTTCCGGCTTCATTACCTTCTCGATGACAGGCGATTTTGATTGATTGATTAAGGTAAGATCGGAAATGACCCTAGTCCACAAGTGCTTAAAGGTAAGCCATGTAAGGGTTCTACCATTTTTAAACCTTCCCAACCTCACCTGATTCTCGATGACCTTGTTTTAGATAGTGGTTTGAAGAGTCTTACTATTGATGAGTATTGCATTGACAAGTTTGTTGATGTACTAAGAATGAATTGGCACAAACAAAATTTGCTTTCGTGTGGTAAAGAGTTGACATCTAAAATGCCTAAACTGTTTGTTTGTATTGATAATGTGAATTCTTTAATATGTTGTGTAAAAACCACATGTTTCAGCAAGCCTTTACGAATGAAACGTGAAAGGTTTGATTGTTCGAATATTTGTATGCCTCACTCTTGTTTGTTTGGCATGTGTGATGTCTTGTGAAAATGAAATTGTTGTTGCGTGACAAAATGACCGATCAAAACTATGTTTTTAAACCTGGAGCATGTATTCCTAAGTTGTTGTCAAGTGAAGGCGAGCACCATAACTTTATCTTGAATAAATGTGTTGAACCCTTCCATTTCCTCCAAGTTTTATCTTTATTCTTAAAAACAAAAGATGTGAATCTGATGGTTTGCAAAGTCAAAATCAAATCTTTGATTCCAAAAGATGTTCTAAATTGTGGTTTAAAGGATGTGAGTGTATTTTTCATGGTTATAACTTTCTATTAATTTGTGTTCCTACCATGTTGTCAACAATGAAATGTTCCATTCAAATTGAAATGGTAAGGGAAAACTATGTTTTTTATCTCAGAAATTATTTTTCTGTGATATTGTTAAAGGATTTGAGAATTGGAATATTGTTAACTCTAGAATGCCTTGTGATTCTAGTTTGTTTCCCTCTAAGAACCTTTTGATTCATTGTGGAAAGGCAAGACCGATTTCCATTTTTGATCCTGGTATTGGTTTATTTGCTCAATTTTTGAATAAGATTCTAAAAATTTCTCTTGAGAGTATAATTTCTTGTGTCACTAAACTATTTCATTTTTGTGTAGGTGACATTTTGAAATGGTTTCCTCTTAAAGAGGGAGGGCATGCTCCTAACCTTTTTCCTTTTTGACTTATATATGATTTTTAGATTCTTGGGAGCAATGCTGTCAAGTTCACTAACCAAAAAGTTTGTGATAAAGAAATATTTTTCGCGAGCAAGTGGCCCGATTTGAGGACAATTCGTCATCAAGGGGGAGGGTATGATGCGATCCCGGCCGCATCATGTTTCGACACAACTCGCTGACCTCAGAATTGGCTTAAGCGCGAGGGCCTGAAGTGCAAAATGAAGCTTAATCTCAGCTCAATAAGCTCAATTTTAGCTTCTTCAAGCTTGTCTAGCTCAACCCGAGTTCATTTAGCTTATTTTCAACCCATCTTTAATTTGCTGGAATAAACATTTAATTTCCTGGAATAAAATTAAATAATATTTAGTTTAAGTATTAAATATGCTTAGTTAGTTTAGTTTAATTAATTAATTTTCTGGAATAAATTACTCATCTTAGTTAATTGAGTTCATCTTAGTTAATTAAGTCGCTGGAATAAATCACTCGTCTTAGTTCATTAAGTTCATCTTAGTTAATTTATTTGTTGGAATAATTTATTGTTCCGTGTGTTTTTAAGTTTATTAATTAAGCTTATTAAGTCTAATATGTGTTCAAATGTTTTTAATGTGTTTAATGAGTTTTAATGTGTTTGTTTGTAGATGACTATTCAGTTGAAATAAGTTATGTCCAAGGGAGCTGTTATAAAGTGTTAATGCGGCTGTTACATTACTTAAAGAAGAACATTATTAATCACTTAATGGAGCTGTTACATCATTTAAAAAAGAGCATTATATATCTTTTAAATTCAGTTGCCTTTTATTCTTCTTCAAGTGCTCAAAATATCAACAAGTTGCTGGTGTCTATTCAGCTGCTCAAGAATGAAACCTAAGCATTCAAATTCATTAGATTAGTTGAATTGGAGCAATAACTAATATTGATGGTTAGAGTTGCTTAGGCTTAAGGGAATTCAAGAGTTGTGTCTATTGAGTTACCAAGAGTTGTGCTTATTGATTAAGCCTTATTTCATTCATTAACAGCTCATTTAAGCTGATACTTGTGACCATTCGACTAGACTTTATCTAGCCCTATAAATATTTGTAATCAGCTCATTGTGATGGACCTTTGTTTTTTTGTAAAAGATATGAAAATTGATATTTGTAAATTTCCAAATCTTTTTGTTCTCTTGGGACTGACTTGACTTATCGAGCATAGCTTGTGGCATCATTTCCTTTCATTGTTAACTGAACTTATCACTTTCGAGTGTGGCGTTCATATACCTTTGATTCCTATCATTTTGTATAATGGGTCAAGGTTCGTTCATATACCTTTGGTTCCTATCATTTTTTATAACGGGCCAAGCTCCTTTGCTGTTTTCTTAAACCATAAATCATCTAAGAACCATTTTGAGACTCGGGTCAACAATCTAATATTGTTGGTTCATTCTCAGTCTTAGCCAAATTATCCTTTATTTATTACCCATTTTACCTACTACAATGTTTTGAAGCCATTTATTCTATTATGTTTCAATTAATCTGAAACGGAATTGCCCTTACTAAAATTCACGATTAGGAAACAAATACGACTCGAGACATCACCAAAACGAGTTTGTATCAAGTGTTATAGGTTGAGGTGGATGGAAACAGAGGCTTACTCTCGTCTTCCTCCACCAAAAACATTGTTCTCTGTAGAAGAAAAAAACCTCCAAGCTTTCTTGATTAAACAGTTTGGCATGTAAGTGTTTCAAAAGCCTATTATTCATAAGTTTCATGTTTTGAGATCTGTGAATCTGAATTTAGCTAACATGCATGTTGGATTTTAAAATTGTTAAAGTTGCAAAGCTGAAAATGATTAAATGAGTATATTAAGCTGAAAATGATTAAATGAGTGTATTAACATATAGATCAAGAACCAAATCAACCTATTGATAATAAAAGGAAAGGAAAAACAACTTGAATAGTCTCTGATATCCTGTTCTGCTAGTATACCAGGTAAGTTCATAGGGTGTTGTTATATTTATTAATGAAATGTTTGAATATGAATGAATTCGAAAAATGTTAGTAAACTCATATTGATAAGGTGAGAAAGGTGTTGTTCATTAAACAGAAAGTTCTTTGATGTATATGGATCTTGAATGAAGAGATGATACAATTGGCATGCCAATAGGGGTATTTACACACTATACGGAAAGAAGGGAGATGTGAAGAAAATAAAGTTATTGAAGTTTTTTTGGAATCATGCATTTGTTGCGAAATTCCAATCTAATCTCTTCGGATATTCTGGCGTGTTATCTATTGGAAAACTCGTATAAGCAAGTAGGCGTGTTATTAGGGGAGGTTATTTAGCCTACAGGCTTTGCACTATGTGGATTTAACGTGTTATCAGATGGAATAGCTCTTATATGCAATTTGGCATGTTATTGGACCGAATAGCTCTTATGAGGAAATTGGCGTATTCTTGATTGGTTACCTACGTATTGCTTTTGTTATGAGTGGTTTATTGGGCTGAATGTTTTCTGAATAAAATGTTTATGATATTTTATATGTTTGAGTTGGATGTACTCACCTTGTATACATGAATGTGTTAGCAAGATGTGGAATTTAGTATATAAATGTTTTGGCAATGTGAGTGTTATGTTTTTAACCTATGAGCTGTTGGATCACTGATGGAACGAATTGGAGTGTAAAGGGTATGAATGGTTACCTTTAATCGTCTGAAAAATCAAAGAAATAGATTACACAATTGTATGTCGATTCTAAACTACTACGAAATGTTTCGGCCTCTATGTAATCCACCCAGTGTGACAATGAACGGTAAGCACTCTCTAAAAGTTTTTCAAAGAGAGAAAAATCTATTGACGGCTATTAGACCTCACACATACCTTATTTCAAGTATCTTAGGTTTTTCTTAAAAACGCAATATATCCTAATTCGGGAATAACTGGTTTTTTACATAAATGAAATCATAATAAATAACCAAATTTAATAATTATAATTACCATAATTATAATATTGTTTGACCAAAAAATTCCAATTACAGTAATTATAATAATATTCAATCCTAAATTATAATTACAATAATTATAACAAGAATTTCGGTAAATTATTTTTAGTTAAATTTTATACGAATCAAATTCATATATTAATTTAACCATGTTTTTCATTATGTGTACAACATACTTGTACATATAATTTGTTCAATATTTAACTGCCCAATTAAATTAATTCTATAATCAATTTAATTCATGTGATAGTTAAACACAATACCAATTATGTTTGGATTCTATTCATTTCAACCATAGGGTGTGACCCTATAGGTTCTTGTAACGTTAGTAGTAATACTAGAATGATTCTAATATTACAAACAATGAGTGGCATCTAGCAATGCATCAATGCTACCTAAGTTATAAGAAGTTGTGATTCGACATAACCTCTCTATGATTAACCGTTCATGTATTAAATCCTTTTGTCCTTTATATCTAGAATGGACACAAGTCTTGGAATAGTCACACTTGCATAGTCCATCTAATGTTTCTTGATATCCTAAGTAGATTATAAAAAACAAATAAGTATTATATCTCATATCAACTTATTCGAGCATGGCCATGCATTTCTAGTCTTATTCAATAAAGTGGCCTAGGATATTGCTCCCATTATGTAGGAGGGACAAATTCTATATTGATCAACCATAACCAGTTGCGGTAGACATTTGACTGTATCAAAATATACGACTTGCGATGTTGGGATAATGATGATCTCAAGTTTATGGATCGTATACATAATAATCACTATGAGTAATGTTGTGACTATTACAAAATAATCCAAGAATCATACTCATAGCAGGTCAGTCCAATATGTTTTTCTCTAACACACATACTTATGTATTGATTTTGACATCTCATTCATTGACAAGACTTTGTCATTAATCAAGTACACGTTAGTCTTAATGCATTATTATTGTCCAAGGCCATAATAATACTCGAATAAGGACCTTTTAAGAATAATGATATTATTTTTAGGAAATTATTATAAAACTGTTTATTTATATACAAAGAAAACAAACTGAAATAATAATGGTTATGCCTTATATTAATAAACGAGGTGAAATAAGTATGTTGTTACAATCATCTCATGATTGGTCTTTGGGCATACTCTAACATGAGCTTACTAAGCATATTTAATGTTTATCCCATTTAATTTTCCCCTTTCATGTAAAGTAGTTGGTAGAACTCAGCAGGCGGATTGATCTACAACTCACACTATCCAACTTTTTTTTTGTAGAATTATTTTAACTCTGCATTGGGTCTAGTGGCATATATACAAGGTCTATTTTGTGAACTTGAATGTGAAATGAATGGTAATGAATTGAATGTTTATATATTCATACTCTTTCGTGATGCTTGTTCAATGTTGGAGTAGACAATTACCACACTTGAAATGAAAACAATTGCATGTACTGAATATGCTAACTTATTTTAGATAGTTGAAGGAAATAAAATGCGAACCACATTATCTTCGTCAACTGCGGCGTGCTATCTGAATGTGAGTCTATGTCGTAGATAAGATTAGATCATGGGGTCATGGTGTTCTAATTAAGTACAAGGATATGGTGAACTCCCTTCCTCATTCATTTGTTGAACAAGCCTTGGCATTCTTCGTTTAAAACTTTCGAATGGAAACTATAAATCACCTGAAACTAAATATGTCTATTTAAAAACTTAACCAGTCTCATTTATGTTATAACCTCTAATATTTGTATGTGATCTAAGTAAAGCTACATTGAAATTTTTTTTGATGGTTGTGCACATAAATGTCTCTATTTTACTGTAGCATCCTGTAACTTAGGTTCGGCGACCAAACTAGGCGAGGAGTGTTAAACATACAATCCCTCATTCTTCCTAAATACTTGAGTATATGATTAACTTCTTACCACTATCTTGGTCTTGGATTTGTCTGATATCTACTTACCAACCCGACTACAAAACAAATGTCTAGACGTGTACATAACATAACATACATGAGACTTCCTACTACTGAAGAATAAGGAACCTTTCTCACATTCTATCTTTCTTCCACTATCATAGGACAATCTTCCAAAGAGAGATGAAATCTCGATATAAAAGGTTGATTTCCCTTCTTCGAATCGGTCATTGCATAACTCTCCAATATCTTGTCTACATATAAAGCTTGCAATAATGTTGTCACTTTCTTCTTTTGATCCCTTAAGATTGAATGCGCAGAACAAAGTTAGCTTCTCCCAAGTCCTTTATCATAAATTGTTAGGTTAGCCACAGTTTAACCGATGAGAATGTCCCTACATAATTCCCAATGAGGAGAATGTCATCAACATATAGAACGCGAAATACCATTTTTCAATCCTTTATTCGCTTATAAACATATGGTTCATCTACATTTTGCTCAAATCCAAAAGTTTTGATTGTTTGGTCAAATATTTGATTCCATGAGCGGGATGTTTGCTTAAGTCCATATATGGATCTAAGTAGTTTGCAAACTTTATGCCTATTTCTTTTGGCTATATATCTGATGGGTTGCATCATATAGATGCTTTCTTCAATATAGCCATTCAAAAACCTTTTCTTGACATTCATTTGCAAGATCTTATTTTCAAGAGTCGCTACAATGGATAGCAATGTGCACACTGACTTTAGCATGGCAACTAAAGAAAAGGTTTCTTTGTATCTGATACCTTCTTTCTGAGTATAGCTTTTTGCAACAAGTCTAGCCTTATAAGTTTTACTTTTTTTCTCTTCTACCCTATGGGTTTTATCCCTTCCAATAAGTCTATAAGTTCCCACATTAAATTGAAGTCCATAGAATCCATCTCAGCTTTCTTAGCTATTTCTCAGAGCTTGAAATCAGCACTCTGTATCGCTTCATCATACATGAATTGGTCATCATCTTTCTATTCGGTAGACTCAATGTTAAAAAACACTTCTGCAAAATTGGTAGAACTCAAGCCTTTGATAGACCCTCCCATTATGATGAAGCACTCTATACTACTATTCATTTGCAGGTATACTATTAGGAATTGGTTTTGGTACCACTTTTGTAGGGTTTTGTATATTTCTTGAAAGTTCATCGAGTACCTCTATACTCCAAGGTTTGAAGTCATTCATGAAACATTTTGCAAGTAAAGTGGCATTAGTTAACACTATAACAGTTTGCTATTTCGAGTTATAAAACAAATCACCCATTTGATATCCTACAAATATGCACAGTTCTATCTGTGAATCTAACTTCCTCCCATCTTTATCCTCAAATCCTTAAATGGTTTAGATTCGACTTCCTATCATGCCACAATTCATACGGAGTTTTTGATATTGCCTTAGTTAGCATATCATTTAGAATATTGCAAGTCATTTGTATGCATATCCTCAAAAAGAGATTGACAATTTCCAATAACTCAATATCAAACACACCGTGTCTAACAACATTTGATTCATTCTCTCTAACATGCTATTCTATTTTTGAGTGCCCAACGCAGTTAACTAGTATAGAATATTATTCTCTATGAAGTACCTTAGGAAATCATCTGATAAATATTTCCCACTTTGACCAAACCGAAGTGTCTTTATGGGTAAACCTAGTTGTTTCTCCACTTCAGCAAAAAACTCTTTGAATTAGTCAAAGGTTTCACTCTTGTGGTGTATTAGGCGTACATACCCATATATGGAATAATCAAAAAACCTAGTTGTTTCTCATTGTGAAAGATCAACTTCTTTAAGCGAACTTAAGATGTCGTCTTTTACAAATCCAGTGATTCTTTCTTAGTAATTATGATCAAGTCTCAAATGCTAAAGGTAAACCTCATTAGAGTGAGAATTTTTAAGTTTTTTATTCGATATTTCAGTCTCAAGCAGTGTGTACATCTTTGATTTGATAAAATAGAGATTATTTGACATCCTTCCATTATAGATAAGATTGCGATTTCTAAATATTGCAATTCCATTATTAAAAGCTTATCTGCATATAGCAATGAACTATCTCATCAGACTCCTCCCAACGTTTTCTAGCCTCATCTTGAGTGGTCGGAGGGCACTTATCAAGAATTGGTTTTAAGTTTCTCACAATTTAGAACAATTATCAAGTTCCTTTTCCATACCTTATAGTTATTTTCGTTCAGTTTGTTTTCAATGAGAATGTTCAATAAGGAAGTTAGTGTCATTTTCAAACTAAAAATAAAATATTCATATATTAATATCTTTGTATTAAGAAAATGTTTGAATTTTTTTTTGCAACATTACGATATGAATTAAGACGATGCATGTGTCTGAAGTTAAACCTTGAAAAAATTTGTAAGTTATTGCAATGATAATTCCTACACCTACTGAATCAAATGACCGTAAGGTGATCATGAACAACTAGTAAGAACATGGATTTCCATCCAATTAGAATATTAACCTAATTCTTTAAGCATTCACACATACTAATAATCGTGTAACGTTTGACCATCTTTCTAGCTTAAGTAAAGCTCCATGGAGAGTTACTTAACTAGAATATCTTGAGTGTATTACCATCAACTCCACACCCATCGTATCATGAACCACAAATAAGTCATTGTGGGACAATCTCACCGAGTAGCAGACTGAGACTATTTGTCCTCTTTAAAGATAGAACTTCTTGAAATATCATATGATAATACCTACCACGAAGGTTGTTCCAACTATTATATGATCACAAGAGAGTTCTACTTACTTTCTGGAAATCTCTTCAATGGGATCCACATGACAATCCTACCTTGGGCTAGTTAAATATCCATGTCATCACAAGAGACCAGCAATGGAAACCATAGGTCTTGTTCAGCGACCTTATACCACTCAATATTTTAAAAAGCGTACAAGATTTTTAATGTCCAATTTCAATCATGAATGATCAATATATGCATGACAAGTACATGTGACATTCTTTCCTAAACTATATGACGTACTTATCTCATATATGTATGAAGATACATTCACAGTCATATAAATGTCATCATGCTTATTCAATAAATAAAAGCATAAAATTAAATAACTCTGAGTAGCCAAAGTTTACATGATTCCGTTCTAGAAAAATAAAAACTGCAAAATTACAAAATTCATCCCAAAGCATACTTTGGGTCTTTAATTTTGCCACCATAGACTTCTGCTACGGTATTGGTTCACATTTCTATCATCGTCACCTTATTTTCGTCATTGTTTCTGTGTCATCGCTACCAGCCACTGTCGTAGACCACTGCCAGATTATCGTCAAACCACCACTTAACCATTGTTGGGTTACCGTCAGTCATTCCCAATTTTGCTAGGTTGGGTTTGTATCATCTCGATTGGTTTTGATGTATCTCAATTTTTTAGATTTCATTGGGAAACATTAGGTTACAAAATTCTCATGTCTATTTCCAGCTCGCATAGTTTATTCTAAATAAATCACAACTTTGGTAAAATTACTTTATCATCCATAATAAAAATATATATATCACACATTTATTCGCATACATTCCCTTAAACATGAATACAACTACGAGAATACGACATCTTATAAAAAATAATCATACATGAATAAGAGAGAGAATTTAGATCTTGGTTTATACTATAAACATGACATAACATGGCTCTGAATCAATTGTTGAAAAATTTTTTAGTAGAAAACAGTTTTCTTCCACAGCGAAAAATAAAAATTTTGAAAATCAATTTGGTTTGTGATATTTATAACAATAAACCCTATATTGATATCGTACCTAGTTTTTGAATAAACAGATCCTTATTGTTGTTGACTTTCAACCAAATGATCTTTTCTGCTCTTCTCAAACCATGAATTGTTTTGAGTGTGGGCTCGATCAAATTTAATCAAATACAAAAACTAGAAATAGTTTTCATTTCTTTTTGGGTTAAAATGAAAATTATCTTCTCAAAATAGAAATTGACAAAATTGTTATTCCAGAAAATTATATTTAATAGTTGAGAATAAATTCTCTCTATTTTTCGGTAGAGTAACAATATTTTAAAGTTTAATAAATAGTCTTAATATGAGTTGTGTACGGAATAGCTTTGTAATAGTGATATTCAGGCTTTGAGCCTAGCAAGCCCTGTGCTGGTGATTATAATCGGGCTTTATACCTAGCAGGCTTAAAGTCGGTGAATAAATATCAAACCTTGGTCTAGTAGGCCTTGTGTCGGTGTGTGATTCAGGCTTATGCCTAGCAGGTTTTATACCGGTGATTTATTTTCAAGCCTATGCCTATAAGACTTCACATTGATGTGGAAATTGAGCATGTAAGTTGATCCAAATGACCTTGTATATTCGTCCACATAGGTATGTACATATGTGATGATATATTGAACTTGTATATTTGGCCACATGTGATGTTATATTAAACTTGAATATTTGACTACATGTGATGTTTTATTGAGCTTGTATATTTGGTCATATATGATGATATATTGTACTTGTATGTTTGGCGATATGTGATGATATAATGAACCTTGAGTATTCTGCCATGCAAGTAAGTATTTATAAGATGATATATTGGATCTTGAATATTCAGCCAAATAAGTGTGTATATATGTGATATTATATTTGATTTTCTATAATAGACCAAATGAATGGTGTTGGTTTATAAAGTTGTAACACCCTTCACCCGTATCCAAGGCTGGAACAGGGTATGAGGCATTACCAGACTTAACCATACACATCCATAATCATGCAATAACATGTCATTCACTTTAAACATATTTTCTTACTATCTTGTATATAATATACATTCTTACACTAACTAGAACTAGACATGCTAAATCTTACTCTCATTTTATATCATCATAATGTAGTTACCAATTTGTCCATTAAACATCCATATTCAAGGAAACATTACTCATTTCCATTTAATTCATGATCCACTAGCCTGCATTTAACTTACCTGATGTATTACCAATCATGCATAACAAACAAAGCTAACTATATCATCACATCAAAACATAGGACATGGCATGATTAATTAAACTTACAAACCATAATGGATAAGGACCACATCTCATGATCATATACGATGACTTAATGCAGACCGATACATACGGTCAAAATCATAATAATAATACAAATCACAACCCAACTTCCTATACATGCCACTCACTTGATATTTCTAATATTTGAATTAATTCTCCCAAAAATGATAGGTTGATAGTGTGATTTTGTCTCCGACGATCTCCAACCCCGAGCTGACCTGCCAAAACTGAAGAAGTAGAGAGGAGGGGTAAGCTTTACGCTTAGTAAGTCCATATAAAGTTAATAAGCAATTACCCACATTTTTTTAAACACATTTTTTTTAAAGTAAAACATCATAATCGTATAATTTACTCTTGTTTAGGTTAAGTTGTTTTACCCTGTTACAGTTACTAATTCATTTATATTTGGAGCTATGAGACTCCAAATTAAGTTTTGTTAATTTTTTATGAAGCTAAACTCATATACCTTTCTCCCATAAAATTTTCATAATTTTTGGTTTAGCCAATTAGTACATTTTATTCATTAAATTTTCCCCTGTTTTGCTGTCCAATAGTTCTGACCTCTCTTCACTAAAAATTACTTTTCTCATAGTACAGAATTCTGATAATGCTCTCATCTATCTTTCTATAGAATAGACTCATTAAGGATTTTAATAATATAAATTACAACCCATAATTATTTTTATAAATTTTTTAACGATTTTCTCAAATCAGAATAGGGGATCACAAAGTCATTCAGACTCTATCTCAAAAACATTAAAATATCTCATAATAGAAATTTCTATTGCATATATCGTTTCTTTTATATGAAACTACACTCATTGGGATTTAACCTCATATTTTATTAAGCCCCTATTTCAATTTCCACAATTTATGGTGAATTTCCAAAGTTGCACCACTGCAGTAACCCAAAACTATCAAGGCTAAATTTACTCATTCATTACTATTATTCACCAAATCCATACAATATCATTTCATTCATAATGGTAAGAACACATAATTATGCTTCATAAGCATAAATCCATAATCTCAATGTCATCAAGTATCAAGGAATTAATCCAAATCATGTCATTTCATAATATTCACTAAATACTATATACATCATAGATCATCACATGTCAAGGCATCACACATAAGTTTAGTGTACATACCTGTACAACTTGTAACATAACTCGAAGACATACTCACCAATGGCTTATCTCATTGGGATCATCAACGAATACTTCGCCAAATTACCCATTGAACACTCAGAATATAATCGGATACACGGAATGCATGCACATAAGTGCCATGCCCACAGCTAGAAAAACTCAATAGCCTACGGAATATATGTGTAGCTAAGCTACCATGTAACCCACCCATAAGTTAACTCGGACTCAACTCAACTAGTTCGGATGCCTAGTTACATCTCATGAACTCGGACTCAACTCAATGAGTTCGAAACTCAAATATCCTAGTGACATGTCACTTGCATCCTAATCTATTCCTAAGATTCAAACGGGATTTTCCTCAATCACACATCTTTGCTGTCTTCCACAAAATGTCGGAACTGATACTTGATAGCATTTCATATTTATCAAGTAGCTCACATAATTTGCATATTACTAAATAATAATCCACAAAGCATAATATTTCATGATAATAATCATCATATCATATAAATAACATTAAATTACACATTGCATTATAAAAAAAAATCATATGAACTTACCTTATATGCGAAAATGGCCATTTTTACCATTTTGTCCACAACTTGATACTTTTCGATTTTAGCCCAAATTTCTACTTTTCCTTACTCTATAATTTCAAATATTGCCTAATTAGGACTCACATTATTCAAATTAACCCAAAATCATATTTTGGAAGAATTACAATTTTGTCCCTAAATTTTGTCAAAATTACATTTTTCCTCTAGACTCGTAAATTAAACTTCATCCTATTTCCTTATGTTTTATGACACGCTGATCATTTTTTCCTTCTATAGCAACATCAAATTTGCACTCTAACATGTACTTATGAACATTAGGTATTTTTATCGATTATGTCGTTTTACTTGTTTTCATGAAAAATCGCTTAGTAAAAGTTGTTTATCACAATTTCAAACTTCATATTCTACCATAATAATTAAAATAAACTCATTTCACCTATGGTTATTTTTCCAAATATAAAACCTAGGTTAAATTATTGTTAGAATAAGCTTAACCAAGTTACCGGGATTTCAAAAATGTAAAGAACTTTAAAAACGGGGCTAGGGAGCATTTACAATCGAGCTTGGGAGTTTGAACAAACCTTAACCATGGCTGCTACTGGTAGAAACGGTTGAATGAAGAAGATGATAGCTAATTTGGCTTATTTTCCTTTTTAATTCTTTTAATTATTGGTTTACCAAAATACCCTTAATTAAAAATATTTTATTACACTCATTTCATGTATATTTTTGTCCAGCAATTAACCAATGGTCTAATTACCATTTAATGACCCTCAATTTAAAATTTCATAACAATTGGACACCTCTAGTAGTAGAACTCAACTTTTGCACTTTTTATGATTTAGTCCTTTTGACTAAATTAAGTGCCCGAACGTTAAAATTTTCAAACAAAATTTTTACGAAATTATTCCGTGAATTCGTAGACCATAAAAATATAATAAAAAATAAAATTTTCATCTTCAGATTTGTGGTCCTGAAACCACTGTTCCAACTAGGCCCAAAATCAGGGTGTTACAACTCTCCCCCTTTTAGGGATTTTCGTCCCTAAAAATCTTACCGAAAAAGTAGTCTTAGCTTAGATTTCTCAATCTCATACTCGATACCAAAGTACCTTCACTTAGGCGATGCCTCCAATACATCTCTTTAATTTCTCATATGATCTGAAAGCTTACGGACTCAACTCCCAATTGTTCTTAAATTTTCAAAGGCTTCTCAGTTTCTCATGATATCATGACATAAAACCAGGATCTAAATATTGTTTATGGAGGCTAGAATTCCAAGAAATCCAAAAATCAAAGGGACCTGCACTCTTCTGAAATAATCATATAGATTTTCATCATCGATAAATCACAATCCAATAACATCTGAATCAAATTACAGTACACGTCATCACTCTCTGAATGAGTAGGCAAATTTTCACTGTGAGCTTCGTACAATTCTTTCTGTATAAGCCTCAGAATAATAATACCATGAATCAGATCCAATCTGAAATTCAACATCAAAAGTCTATCCTCACTGTACTCTTTTAGTTTACTACTCACTATCACATTTTCCTCTTTCCGCTACGGAAATAATTCGGATATAGCCTCGAAAATATTCCTTCTCATTCTCATCCTAATATTAATACTGGCAGAGATAATTCTGGTAGATCCTGATGCTTAGCTTTAACCCTATCAACAACTCAAATTTTTTGTGACATCAAATGCTCTAAACTATCACATTACCTTATTTTCTTGAAACACATCACCATTCATACAACAGTGCATTACTGAAAATTAGGAAATCTTTACTCAATGCAGACTAGTCCAATTCAGACGCTTTGGTTAGAAATATTCTCATCTGTCCAAACCTTGCTAACATGTAATAAATTTTTTAGCTTTCGCAAGATGAAAACTTTATCATTCTTAGTAGCTTCAACTCATATCAAATTTTTCTAAGAGATATACACTTCTTGTTTAGACTATTTGCCTTTTACCCGTAAAGAAATGAAATTCTATTATCAGACTTGGGAAAAATGATCCTGACATAATTGTCATATGAAATCTTTCAAATAAATAATTCACACAAATTAAACACTCGAGCCGATCTAAACACCGTTGAATGACATTTCAAGTAATCCTTTCTTCTAGTTACTAAACAATTCATCATGCAGTCCTTTTCTATTCATTCCTTACGCTAATCAAAACCATCTCAATTTCATTAGCTCAAGTAACCAAAATATCTCAATTGAAGTCATTAGTTATAATTGACTTACTTGAGAGAAGTAATCCACTATACCGATTGAAACTCGAGCTTTTACCACTTATGCCTTTACTGTTGTCAAATCCTTACACGGAAATTTGAGAAATTCCAATACTAAAATCACCACATTACCAAGATCAAATCGGAAGTATAGTCATGCTTGCCATGATTATCACAAGCTAAAGAATGCACTTCGAACATAAGTCATAATTGACAAATTATAGAATAAAGATAACAAGAAAATCGAATAAAGAAATCTAAGATACGATACTATGCCGGAAAATCGAAAACCAAACTCATAGGAAAATATGGAAGATCTCAAAAATTCCTCATAGAAAAGAAGTCCAGAAGAAAACATCATTTAATCCCACTGGAATCAAATATAACAAGAGCAATGTATCTTCCCAAACATATATATCAAATGGAGCATCAAGTAGAAGAAACAGTATCATAATATCATACATATCCTCTCATCAGTTCTTATCAGACGAAATGTAATAAAATGCCTGAGGAAACACAACAATACAAATTATAAACCAGTCAGACTACCAATGTTTCTTTCTAACACCAGGATTAGAAAACATTCCCATATAACAAGAATTTCTTCAAAAGATCAACAGCCATAGAAATTTTTCTGAGAACGGATAAATACATAGAATATTTTAGAAGAAACTGTTAAATCTGTTTAGCCGTAACTGTCACATTCAGATATTACACATTTCAAATACCATTTCCTACAACTAGTTTTGCCATCACAAATTTCATGTTAGACCTTTCACTAAAGAAGTTCTGAATAAATTTTGATTTACACTTTTCTCAACCTTGTACCTGAGTAATTCAATTTACCAAAGTAAATTCATTCTCTAACTGGGACAGTGCATAGCTCCAATAATCTTTATGTCAACCTGATACTTTTCTATCTCTAAATTTACTTATCAACTCATTCTCAATCTCTAATCATACTTATAATTATTCTATCATTTAACTCTTTGGTTTTTCAATCGGGAACTTATTCAGTACAAATCTCATGAAATTCCATTATAACACCACTTCGATAAGGGAGAAGGGTTGTAGGGCCTCTGACTCAACTTTCTTATACATATACATATGACACAACTTTCATCATTATAGCAACATCGTCAAAATCATGTCATTCATTTCAGGAAGCGCAACATTCATATTGGTTTACACCAATTTTCCAATTATCCCATTTAGACAAGTATACTTATGCATGCATCTTATGTTTTCTGGATAGCTTTACTTATCCATTCATTTAATTAAATAAGTCGTGCTCATGACATCACATAAGGGCCAAACAAACATGAATATTTGCATCAAAATCGTAACTTTCACTTTGTGTATCATCATATACATATCATTACAATCATATAATTCAGTCCCAATAATTTAACATAGATAAGTACATTTTGTTATAATTCTTTATCTCATAAAAATATCATTAACATTCATCAACATTCAATGTCCAATCAAGACAATGACATTTTCATTTGTATCATGATATTATGAACCCTTACTCATACCTCTACGAATTTCTATTTATCCCATTCAACTTGTCAAGTAACTCAAGTGCACTACATCATATAAGCATTAAGCAAATATAGGTATTTATCACAATATAAACTTTCATATCACGTGTTATCACATATATATATCATAAACTTTTATTCATACTTTTCTGAACCGAGACTTATCATAATCATAATTTTACTCAAATACCTTCAATCACCTTCAACATGGTTGGTGCAGCTCAGTTGAAGAGTACCTTTGTCTAAATAAGATGGTGCTCTTACGCATCGAGAGACATCACACTATCACAGATCCGTGGCATGTACAACTAGACTTTTACACATTCTAGGTTAGTCTGAAAACTGACTAAACCATAGTTCTGATACCACCAAATGTAACACCCCTTACTTGTAACACCACAAACCTGGCCTAGATGTTACGGCTGAATCCGATGTGTCACATTACCTACCACTAACCAAGTTACCTAGTTTACTAAAGTTTGGGTGAGCTTTGCAAAAACTATTAATGAAGTTTTAAGAGAAATGTTCCGATTCACTAGTGTGAGTCCTATCTATTATCGATTGTTAAGGGTTTAGAAAAACGTGACTTTTGTTGCACATTGAAAAGTTTTGTTTTGAAGACGTTTGATTGTCGTGTCGGTTTGAAACAAGTAATTTTTGATAAACCTAGAGTTAACCAATTTCAAGGAATCAATTTAAGTGATGTGAATCTCAAGTCAAAAACGATTTAAGTAATTTAAAAACCTAAAATAAAAATAATAGAGTGGCCTTATTACAACTTTAACCAAAATAGAAATAATCAAAAATAAATGCGAAATTTAAAAGGAAGCTACTTGAAACTTATTTAAAACCAGAAATTTAATCTTCGTGGCCACTCTGAATCTCGCCCAGCTCCAAGTCCACCAACTAGGGCATGGAAGAGAAAGGGGGTGAGTTTGTAAAACTCATTGTATATGGAAAACCCATCCAAAGCTCAAGTCAGCTCAAGCCCATTGGGCCTAAGCCCTACTCAGATAACCGTGGGTACTGGGCCGAAGCCATTTTCAGAATACGATAAACTGGGCCTTAGCCCCCCTTTCAGATAACAGTATGGCCCATAGGCCCATTCCAAAATAGAACAGACATATTCGTGTATGCAAGCCCAACCCAGCCTATAACCAACCGCTACACTCCACCCGTACTAGCCCTCCACTTCATGTGGGGAATAGCTCAACCCACCCAGCCCTACACTCCACAGTTGCAGCATAGTAGCTCAGATATTAGTAAGTTGAGGTCAAGCCTCCAGTACGTGGTCAAGCCATTTTCAGTACTTCCTCCATCAATAACCCAGTCCCATGTATTAGATAATAATAACATGGCATGCAGTAAATAGTAACAGTCAAACATACATTCAGGTCAACCTTAACCCTAGGGGTATATCAGTAATTTTGCTCCTAGGGGTAAAACTGTAAACTTTCCACCTATAAAGGTATTTCAGTACTTTTATCAGTTTTAAGGGTTCTCATAAATGTTACGGTCCTTACTAGCCCATTTTTCATCGCAGTAATTTATTTATCTTAATTTCACAATTTTAGCCATTGGGCCCTAAAACCCCTAATGGGCCCTACAGTGTCCATTAGCAATTTAAGCCCATTTAACTCAAGTTTTATGACCAGTTTACCGGTTTAAGCAGTTTCGATTCTACAATCTAACAAAACATACGTATTGCCTATTTTTTTATATTATATATTATTATTATTTTTTTATTGATTAGCCTGTATGAGCCCATAGCCCATTGGGCCCAGTTTTAGCTTATCGAGGCCCAATTACCGAAGTGCACGAAATTTCACACACGACTAACTTACCACTTTGTGATTTCAGATTTAATGATTTCTAAACATCTTGTGACCACTCGCACACTCACAAGCCCACAAAATGCCAGAATTTCGGCATTTCGGCTTTTACCGACTTGAACTATGAGAGGGTGTTCGATACACACCTGTTTCACGACGACTGCTACTGAGATCCCTTACGATGTCCTTTTTGTCGAAAACTGATGACTAGATCTAAGTCTAGTTGTTCCAAAGATCCAAGCCTTCGATCAAACCTATAGAAGACACACTTATTCCTCTTTGATTTCTACGCAGATTTGATGCAGATCTATCCTCTAAACGATAGTAAAACTCGAATCCAGGAGATCTGAAGTTTAGACTATGAGTCTCTAAATCTATGGAATTTCGGCTTTTTAAGTGATGAAGAAGATGACAATTTGAGGCTATAACTTTGAAGTAATGTTGTCGACAGATACTAAGGGTTTAGAGAAGATGAAAGTTGATCCAAAAGAACAAAAATAACTGAAGGATTTTGGCTTGGAGAAATCAGCACAAGAAGTGAATTTTCGGGATTTTGACTTTTATGGTAATCAGTTATGGAGGTTTTGTAGAGGATGGGATTGACAGAGGATGTGAGTAAGGTGATCAGAAGGTTTTGGCTAGAAGAAAAAGCAAAAAGGAAGAAAGAAAATGGAGGAAAAAGAGAGGAAGAAGAAATCGGCACCAAGGAGAAGGAATTTGCATTTTCGACTTTTGTGACAACTCAGAACGGATGAATGGCAGTGAAAGCTTTCAGGTGGCTAACCCTAATTCTCCAAAACAAAAAAAAGAAAAGAATCTAACCCTAATATCAACTAAAACAATTGGCCCAACCTCCCTAAGGCCCTTGCCAAAATTCACTTAAGCGATCATATGCCCGGAACATGCCTAAAATTAAAAAGTAACCATATCCCTACCTTGCAACTTGAACCCTAGACCTTTAATTCCTTCCCAGACACCATTTTTTTAGGACCTTAGTGGTGCCACCTTGCCACTTTACTAAGGCCTTATTTGCGTCATAATTTACGAAGTCCTTCTTATTTAACTTAAAATCCAACCTTGATTTTTTTACCTTATTTAACTTAGGCTTGGGCCTTCTAAAGGCCCACTAACATACTTAAACACAATTCCAATATTCAGAACACCAAAATTTCAAAATTTACCAAAGATCACAAAAGCCCAAAAAATCCCGAAAATCAAGGCGTTACAACTCTACCCTCTTAAAGAAATTTCGGCCTCAAAATTTACCTGATCCAAATAATTGAGGGTATTGTTGACACATAGTCTTTTCTGACTCCCAAGTAGCCTCTTACCTTCCATGATTACGCCACAGTACTTTCACCAACGGAACTGACTTCCTTCTTAAAACTTTAACCTATCGATCTAAAATTTGCATGGGTTCCTCCTCAAAGGTCAAATCAGTCTTTAATTCAATCTCCTCCACTCGCATAACATGTGAAGGATCCGATCGATATCATCTCAACATGGACGCATGAAAGACGTCATGGATTCTGTCCAACTCCGGTGGTAACTCTAACTGATATGCTATTGGCCCTACCCGTTTAAGAACCTGATAAGGCCCTATAAACTGCAGACATAGTTTACCCTTCTTGCCAAACCTCAAGATCTTCTTCCAAGGTGAAACCTTCAAGAAAACCATATCCCCAACAGTGAACTCAATCTCTTTACGCTTTAGATCTGCATATGACTTTTGTCTATCAGATGCCTCCTTTAATTGATCTCTTATCAACTTAACCATACTTTCAGTATCTGCCACTAATTCCGGTCCAAGCACTTGTCGTTCACCCAACTCTATCGAACATGTAGGCGTACGACATCTTCGCCCATAAAGTGCCTCATATGGAGCCATCTGAATACTTGTTTGGTAGCTGTTGTTGTACGCAAACTCTGCCAATGGCAAGTAGTCCTCCCAGCTACCACGAAAATCGATGATACAACCTCTTAACATATCCTGCAAAACTTGAATAACCCTTTCTGACTGTCCATCTGTCTGAGGGTGAAAAGTAGTACTAAAATCCAATCATGTACCCAATGCCTCCTGCAACTTCTGCCAGAACCGAGATGTAAACCTAGGGTCTCGGTCAGAAATAATCGACACTGGCACCCCATGCAGTCTCACTATCTCCGCCACA
The DNA here is from genome assembly GCF_007990345.1 of Gossypium hirsutum. Lineage (NCBI taxonomy): Eukaryota > Viridiplantae > Streptophyta > Magnoliopsida > Malvales > Malvaceae > Gossypium > Gossypium hirsutum. The sequence continues at coordinate 56,802,696 of NC_053433.1, read as the reverse complement.
TACAACTTGGCTAACTTTTGCAGTGAGTAATCAGTACGAACAGGTATGAAATGGGCAAATTTCGTTAACCTATCCACAACTACCCACACAGAATCTTTCTTGGTGGGTGTCAATGGTGGCCCACTCACGAAGTCCATAGTTACTCTCTCTCACTTCCATAGTGGAATTTTCACCGATTGCAGTAATCTAGAAGGCAATTGGTGCTCGACCTTAACTTGCTGGCATGTTGACATTTCCCAACCAATTCAGTCACCTCTCGTTTTAGTCCAGGCCACCAGTACACCTCTCGGAGGTCTCGATATAACTTATTTCCTCCAGGATGCATAGCACAAGTCCACCATAAGCCTCTTTTAGAATTGTCCGCCTTAGTTTAGGGTCCTTCAGAATACAAACTATTCCACAAAAGCACAGAACTCCGTCAGTATTCAGTCCAAAATCCTCATTCTCACCATTCTTAACTTGCCGAAACCGAAGAACTAACAAATATTCTTCAACTATTTTTCTTTAATCTGTTCAGTCCAAGTAGGCCTCACTTGCAATTCTGCCAACAGACTTCCATCATTGAACAGACTCAAACGAGCAAATAAGGCTCTCAAATCAGCAACAACCCTTCGACTCAAAGCATCAGCCACCACATTAGCCTTACCTGGGTGGTATTCAATCGAACAATCGTAATCCTTAAGCAACTCTATCCATCTTCGTTGCCTAAGTTTTAACTCCTTCTGAGTCAACAGATACTTTAGGCTCTTATGGTCTGTGTATATAATACACTTTTCTCCATATAAGTAATGTCTCCAGATTTTCAACGCGAAGATCACTGCTACTAACTCTAAATCGTGCGTAGGGTAGTTCATTTCATGAGGCTTAAGCTGTCGCGAAGCATAAGCGACCACCTTACACTCTTGCATCAGTACGGATCCTAACCCCACATGCGATGCATCGCTGTACACAATGAAGTCCTTCCTAGACTCTGGTTGAATCAACACTGGCGCCTCAGTTAATACCTTTTTCAACTGGTCAAAAGCTTTCTGCTATTTTTCAGTCCAGACAAATGCTACTCCTTTCCTTAACAATTTCGTCAATGGTGCAGCAATCAGAGAAAATCCCTCTACAAACCTTCTGTAATAGCCTGCTAGACCTAGAAAACTTTAAATTTTTTATACTGACTTCGGTGGTTTCCATTCCAAAACTGCCTCAATTTTTCGAAGATCCACTCTAATTCCTTCGGCAGAAACCACATGACTTAGAAAAGTCACTTCTCGCAACTAGAATTCACACTTACTAAACTTTGCATAAAGTTGCTTCTCTCTCAGCACTTGCAGCACAATACGTAGATGCTCATCATGCTTCTCATCAGTTTCCGAATATACCAGAATATCATCAATAAAAATGACCATGAATCGGTCCAAGTAAGGTTGGAATACTCGATTCATCAGATTTATGAAAGCTGTAGGTGCGTTTGTCAACCCAAACGGCATAACCAAAAACTTGTAATGACCATATCGAGTTCTGAATGCTGTCTTATAAATATCCACTTCCTTTCCCTTAGCTGATGGTATCCAGATCGAAGGTCAATCTTGGAAAATACAGAAGCTCCTCTAAGTTGGTCAAATAGATCATCAATTCTAGGCAGTGGGTATTTGTTCTTTATCTTCAGTTTGTTCAACTGGCGATAATCGATGCACATACGCATCGTCCCGTCCTTTTTCTTCACAAACAAGACAGGTGCTCCCCATAGAGACACACTCGGTCTAATGAAGCCTCTATCCAACAACTCTTGGATTTGAGCTTTCAGTTCCACTAACTCCTTCGGTGCCATCCTATAGGGTACGATGGACACTGGAGCTGTTCCAGGCAGCAAATCGATTCTGAACTCAACTTATCGATTCGGAAATAATTCAGGAAGCTCTTATGGGAAAAAAACTCGGAATTCTCTAACAGGTTTGACTGTCTCCACAGTCAGATCCTCAGTTTCAGCTTGGCTTACAAAAGCCAAATATGCCTTGCATCCCTTACGCATCAGTTTCTCAGCCCCCAAAGCCGATACTACATTGGACAAGTAATCTCTTCGTTTTCCGATAATCATTACCTCTTCATCCTCGATAGTCCTTAACACCATCCTCTTAGCTGCACAATCCAGAGTTGCCCTATGCCTGGTCAACCAGTCTATCCCTAGGATAAAATCGAATTCTCCGAACGGTAACTCTATCAAGTCTCCACAGAAAATCCTACCTTGAGTCTCTAATGGCACCTCCCTAAAGAGTTATCTCTACTTTAACCGAGTGACCTAAAGGACTTATCACAGTTAACCCACACACAGTCTCCTCAAAGTGTACACCCAATGCCCCAGAAATGTCACATGCAACATACGAATAAGTTGACCCCACATCTATCAGAGTAGTATAAGGTACGCCAGAGATAAAAAACGTACCAGTTATGACATCAGGTGCGTCACCCTTCCCGCGGCGACGAGCAGCATATACCAAAGCTGGCTGACGAGCCTCAGCATTAACAACACCCCTGCCAGGTGCCCCACGTCCATGGCCATTGCCATCGTGACCTTGTCCACGACCTCTCGGCGGTAGCAGTCCACCTCGCGTTGGTTGCACAGGTTGCACACCTCCTTGTTCAACCACTTGAGTCTGAGCTGGCCTCCTAAGACAATCCCTGATCCTATGTTCCTTTAGCCCACAACGAAGACAAGCCCCAGTATGCTTCCAGCATTCCCCCAGATGCACTCTACCACAATCTCCACAAGCTTGTGGTCTAACTGTGTTCATCAGAACCACTCGAACTGGTTCCTCTGTCCTAGCTCCCTTAACATTTCGATTTACAGCACCAGCTGGTCCAGCATCCCTCCTGAATCAGTTTCGATCCCTATCGTGGTTCTTTCGTTCGGCTTGCTTCACCTTTTCGGCTATCTTAGCCTTCTCTACCAGTGTTGCAAAATCACGCTCTCTCGTGGAGCTATTAGCATCCTTAACTCATCCCTGAGGCCATCCTCAAAACGAACACTACGCTCATATTCAGTGGAGACAATGCCACTAACATACTGGCTCAATCGTAGAAACTCTGCCTCATATTCAGCAACGGTCTTACTACCCTAGGTCAGGTTCAGGAATTCCTTTCTTCGTGCATCCACATAGCTAGCCCCGGCATATTTCACCTTGAAGGACTGCTTGAACAACTCCCATGTTACCCTCTCAGCTAGGGTACCCTCTCTCACAGTGATCCACCACTAATACACCTCGTCCCGCAGCAATGACACAGCTCCTTTTAACTTCTGCTCCACTGAGCAGTCCAGGTTATCCATAATCCGCTCCGTGGTTTCCAGCCAGTACTCAGCCACATTTGGGGCTACTCCAGATACGCCCCTAAAAACCTCTGCTTCATTGGCCCGGAGTCGTTCAAAAATGGACCCCCTATTCATGGGCCCGACGTTAGCTCTGGCCACCCTTTCCAAAACTCTCAACATGGCCTGGGACAGAGCGTCGTCCCCTGCGGCTCGATCATACGGCCCATTAGCATCCATTGGTGGTGGTCGTGCCTCACCCGCTGGCATGTGTTCAGAAGACGAAGATCCAGCTTGAGTACTACCTCTGCCTCAACCACGGCCTCTTCCCCGAGCAACTCTCGTACTTATATCGATTTATCTGATTACAAATTTTATGACATTAGTTTATTGTTTCAGTTGTTTATTACAAAATATCTTATGAACAGATAAAGTTTTAGAGTTGTTCTCGTGTAATCGGAGTTTAGCTACTGTCTCAGTTTCCTATGGCTTAGTTTTCCCTACAGTCTCAGTTTTGTAGCCTTAATACTACCTTATCTATAGTACTATATTTAAGGCTCAGTACTATCTGCAGTATTATTTTTAGTACAGTACAGTATATATAGAGCAGAAAGATACTTACAGACTTGGTGCCGGGGATTTAGTGTGCCACCTTATCAGATTTCAGACAAACTCAGAAGATTTAGACCTTTTTAAAATCCATTTCTCAAACATTTGATTTAAAGAAACCAAGTTTGAAAATTATCTCCTTTAACCAGAAAATTTGTTTTCAAAAGTTAGATTTTTCCAAAAATACCCTCTTTGGGCTTAAAGTTTTGAAAACCTTTCTGGACCTGATCTACAGCCGAGTTGTTGCAACTGGGCTCTGATAGCACTAAATGTAATACCACAAACCTGGCCTAGACGTTACGGCCGAATCCGGTGTGTCACATTACCTACCACTAACCAAGTTACCTAGTTTACTAAAGTTTGGGTGAGCTTTGCAAAAACCATTAATGAAGTTTTAAGAGAAATGTTTCGATTCACTAATGTGAGTCCTATCTATTATCGATTGTTAAGGGTTTAGAAAAACATGACTTTTGTTGCACCTTGAAAAGTTTCATTTTGAAGACGTTTGATTGTCATGTCGGTTTGAAACAAGTAATTTTTGATAAACCCAGAGTTAACCAATTTCAAGAAATCAATTTAAGTAATGTGAATCTCAAGTCGAAAATGATTTAAGTAATTTAAAAACCCAAAATAAAAATAATAGAGCGGCCTTATTATAACTTTAACCAAAATAGAAATAATCAAAAATAAATACAAAATTCAAAAGGAAGCTACTTGAAACTTATTTAAAACTAGAAATTTAATCTTCGTGGCCACTCTGAATCCCGCCCAGCTCCAAGTCCACCAACTAGGGATCACCTGCAAGGATGGAAGAGAAAGGGGTGAGTTTGGAAAACTCAGTGTATATGGAAAACCTATCCAAAGCCCAATTCACCTCAAGCCCATTGGGCCTAAGCCCTATCCAGATAACCGCGAGTACTGGGCCGAAGCCATTATCAGAATACGATAAAATGGGCCTTAGCCCCCTTTTCAGATAACAGTATGGCCCATAGGCCCATTCCAGAACAGAACAGACATATTCGTGTATGCAAGCCCAACCCAGCCTATAACCAACCACTACACTCCACCCGTACTAGCCCTCCACTCCATGTGGGGAATAGCTCAACCCACCCAGCCCTACACTCCACAGCTGAAGCATAGCTGCTCAGATATCAGTAAGTTGAGGCAAAGCCGCCAGTACGTGGTCAAGCCACTTTCAATACTTCCTCGATTAATAACCCAGTCCCATGCATTAGATAAGAATAACATGGCATGCAGTAAATAGTAACAGTCAAACATGCATTCAGGTCAACCTTAACCCTAAGGGTATATCAGTAATTTTGCTCCTAGGGGTAAAACTGTAAACTTTCCAACTATAAAGGTATTTCAGTACTTTCATCAGTTTTAAGGGTTCTCATAAATGTTACGGTCCTTACTAGCCCATTTGTCATCGCAGCAATTTATTTATCTTAATTTCACAATTTTAGCCATTGGGCCCTAAAACCTCTAATGGGCCCTACAGTGTCCATTAGCAATTTAAGCCCATTTAACTCAAGTTTTATGACCAGTTTACTGGTTTAAGTAGTTTCGATTCTACAGCCTAACAGAACATACTTATTGCCTATTTTTTTATATTATATATTTTCATTATTATTTTATTTATTAGCCCGTATGAGCCTGTAAGCCTATTGGGCCGAGTTTTAGCCTATCGAGGCCCAATTACTGAAGTGCATGAAATTTCACACACGACTAACTTACCACTTTGCGATTTCAGATCTAATGATTTCTAAACGTCTTGTGAGCACTCGCACACTCACAAGCCCACGAAATGTCGAAATTTCGGCATTTCGACTTTTACCGAATTGAACTATGAGAGGGTGTTCAATACAGACCTATTTCGTGATGACTGCTACTGAGATCCCTTACGATGTCCTTTTTACCGAAAACCGATGACTAGATCTAAGTCTAGTTGTTCCAAAGATCCAAGCCTTAGATCAAACCTCTAGAAGACACACTTATTCCTCTTTGATTTCTACGCAGATCTGATGCAGATCTATCCTCTAAACGATAGTAGAACTTGAATCCAGGAGATCTGAAGTTTCGGCTATGAGTCCCTAAATCTCTGGTATTTCAGCTTTTTAAGTGACGAAGAAGATGACGATTTGAGGCTATAACTTTGAAGTAATGTTGCCGACAGATACTAAGGGTTTAGAGAAGATGAAAGTTGATCAAAAAGAACAAAAATAACTGAAGGATTTTGCTTGGAGAAATCGGCACAAGAAGTGAGTTTTTAGGATTTCGGCTTTTATGGAAATTGGCTATGGAGGTTTTATGGAGGATGGGATTGACAGAGGAGGTGAGTAAGGTGATCAGAAGGTTTCGGCTAGAAGAAAAAGCAAAAGGAAGAAAGAAAATGGAGGAAAAAGAGAGGAAGAAGAAATCGGCACCAAGGAGAAGGAATTTGCGTTTTCGGCTTTTGTGAGTTGTTTTACCCAGTTGCAGTTACTAATTCATTTATATCTGGAGTTATGAGACTCCGAATTAAGTTTCATTAATTTTCCTTGAAACTAAACTCAATATACCTTTCTCCCATAAAATTTCCAGATTTTTTGGTTTAGCCAATTAATACAGTTTATTCATTAAATTTTCCCCTATTTTGCTGTCCAATAGTTCTAACCTCTCTTCACTAAAAATTACTTTTCTCATAGTACAGAATTCTGATAATGCTCTCATCTATCTTTCTAGAGAATAGACTCATTAAAGATTTTAATAATGTAAATTAAAACCCATAATTATTTTTATACAATTTTTAATTATTTTCTCAAATCGGAACAGGGGATCAAAAAGTCATTCAGACTCTGTCTCAAAAAAATTTAAATATCTCATAATAAAAATTTCAATTGCATATACCGTTTCTTCTATGTGAAACTAGACTCATTGGGCTTTAATCTAATGTTTTATCAGCCCATAATTAAATTTCCACAATTTATGGTGAAATTCCAAATTTGCACCACTACAGTAACCCAAAACTGCCAAGGCTAAATTTACTCATTCATTACTATAATTCACCAAATCCATACAATATCATTTCATTCATAATGGTATGAACACGTATTTATGCTTCATAAGCATAAATCCATAATCTCAATGTCATCAAGTACCAAGGACTTATTCCAAATCATGTCATTTTCATAATATTCACTAAATACTATATACATCATAGATCATCACATGTTAAGGCATCACACATAAGTTTAGTGTACATACCTGTACAACTTGAAACATAACTCCAAGACATACTCACTAATGGCTTATCTCATTGGGATCATCAACGAATACTTCGCCAAATTACCCGTTGAACACTCGGAATATAATCAGATACACAGAATGCATGCACATAAGTGCCATGCCCACAACTAGACAAACTCAGTAGCCTCCGGAATATATTTGTAGCCAAGCTTCCATGTAACCCACCCACAAGTGAACTCGGACTCAACTCAACGAGCTCGAGTGTGCGCATCCATAAGTGAACTCGGACTCAACTCAATGAGTTCGAAACTCAAATATCCTAGTGACATGTCACGTGTATCCTAATCTATTCCTAAGGTTCAAACAGGACTTTCCTCAATCACACATCTTTGCTGTCTTCCACGGAATGTCGGAACCGATACTTGATAGCATTTCATATTTATCAAGTAGCTCACATAATTTGCATATTACTAAATAATAATCCACAAAGCATAATATTTCATGATAATAATCATCATATCATATAAATAACATTAAATTACACATTGCATTATAAAAAAATCATATGAACTTACCTCGTATGCGAAAATGGCCATTTTTACCATTTTTTCCACAACCTGATATTTTTTGATTTTAGCCCGAATTTTGATTTTTCCTTGCTCTATCATTTCAAATATAGCCTAATTAGGAATCACATTATTCAAATTGACACAAAATCGTATTTTGGAAAAAATACAATTTTTCCCCTAAATTTTGTTAAAATTACATTTTTGCCCCTAGACTCGTAAATTAAAATTCATCCTATTTCCTTATGTTTTGTGACATGCTGATCATTTTTTCCTTCTATAGCAACATGAAATTCGCACTCTAACATGTACTTGTGAACATTAGGTATTTTTACCGATTATGTCGCTTTACTCGTTTTCACGTAAAATCTCTTAGTAAAACTTGTTTAACACAATTTCAAGCTTCATATTCTACCATAAAATATCACAATAAACACATTTCACCTATGGGTATTTTTCCAAATATAAACCCTAGGTTAAATTATTGCTAGAATATGCTTAACCAAGTTACCGGGATTTCAAAAATGTAAAGAACTTTAAAAACGGGGCTAGGGAGCACTTACAATCGAGCTTGGGAGTTTGAAAAAACCTTAACCATGGCTAATGCTGGTAGAAACGGTTGAATGAAGAAGATGATAGCTAATTTGGCTTATTTCCCTTTTTAATTCTTTTAATTATTAGTCTACCAAAATACCCCTAACTTAAAAATATTTTATTACACCCATTTCATGTCTATTTTTGTCTAGAAATTAACCAATGGTCTAATTACCATTTAAGTACCCTCAATTTAAAATTTCATAACAATTGGACACCTCTAGTATGTAGAACTCAACTTTTGCACTTTTTACAATTTAGTCCTTTTGACTAAATTAAGTGCCCGAACGTCAAAATTTTCAAACGAAATTTTACGAAATTATTTCATGAAATTGTAGACCATAAAAATATTATAATAATAATAAAATTTTCATCGTCGGATTTGTGGTCCCGAAACCACTATTCTGACTAGGTCCCAAAATCAGGATGTTACAAAAGTTGAGTTTAATTCATGAGTATATATGTTTGAATGTAAGCATAATTGAGATAGTGTTATTTTGGGAATGAAAAGTTGAATAATATTATGCTAAATGAGAAATATTAGTATTCAGCCAAGGTAACCTATTTGTGTTAAAGTATAACATTAATGATACAATTCGGCTTGTTTGAAATGTTTTGATTATTCATATGAGTTGTTTAATTTGCTTAAAGCTTACTAAGCTAAGTTAGCTTACTCTATGTGTTTTGTTACTCTGTTTTATTGATTTTGGTTGTAATTTACGAGCTCGGGGATCGTCATCGAAGTCATGCACACTATCGTCAACCTTTGGTATTTTTAGAAGTCTATTTTCGAACTTATGGCATGTATAGGCTAATATATATTTTGATCGACCTTGGATATGTATAATTCGAGCCATGCGAATATGGTTTAACTTCAAAGTTGGGACTTGGTTATGTTTGGTAATGGCTTAATCTCTTTTGATTATAATGTTATATGAAATGAATGAATAGTGTATGTGATTGGTTCTATATGTTTTGAAATAGCTTGAAAATGATTGCGGTTGATGTGTCGGTCATGGTGTGTATAATTTAATATGGGTTTGTTTAGATGATTCGGCTTTGGTTGAGTATGAACAAAGTATATATACATATATATATATGGAATTGGCTTTTATGTTTAATATTGGTGTTATATTGTAAATGAGCATTTGATGGTATAAATATATATATTAAGTTTGAATATATAGTAAGAAGTTATTATGATATTTTAGGTTTTATAAAGGACATGTAAGTGGACTTAATAAATGAGCAAGATGTTGATTGTATATATATGCATATATGTGTTTGTGCGTAATCGAATGATACTTGTCATTATGTTTTATTTTTTTTAAAATGAAAGTGAATATGCATATGTGATGTTTATGTGATTGGCATAATAGGTATATTTGATGAACCTAAAATTCGAATATACAATATGTTTATAATGTATTTTTAATAATTATTTAATTATATGCTTTACATGTAAATATGAATATAACTTGTGTGAGCATGAGAATGTTCGGAACTGTAAGTATGTTCAGTAATGCCTCGTGACCCTAGTCCTGCTACAGATATGGGTTAGGGGTGTTACATTTGGAATGGCTAGTAGTGGCTTATTTTGGTGATTATATTCATATGTGATATGCTAAGTATATGTGATCAAATGATGTTAATGCCTAAGTTAATCCAAGGTAAGTTTATAAACACATATGCATGTAGTAAATGCCTTGTTGAATGATGGAGTTTGCTTAATTTAAATGCTTGGAATGGTTGGTATTGGATGTGTGTTTCAAGTGCAGGTCTTGGGTAAAATTTTGGGTGAGAAATGAAGTTAGAAATGGCTTCATTTTGTCCACACGGGCAAACACAAGGGCGTGTGTCTAGATCGTGTGTGACACATGGTTTAGTACATGGGCATGTGGTTAGGTCGTGTGTCCCCTGCACTTTAATTTTGAGAAACAAAATGCTCCGAACTGAGCACACAGGCAGAGACACAGGCATGTGTCTTAGCCATGCATGTTACACGACCTAGAACACGGTCGTGTGTCTTGGCCGTGTGAAACCTGCACCTAATTTTGAATTGAATTAAATAACTACACGGCCTAGCACACGGGCGTGTGGCATGGCCGTGTGCACAATTCAGATATTTACACGGGGTCGAACACAACCTGTAGCACGGGCGTGTCCCAGGGTCACACGAGCATGTTCCTTGGACCACACAAGTGTGTCAGCCCTGTATCTTGGAAAATTTTTGAAATTTCGCGAAAAAATTCCTAGAGCTCCCAATTAAGTCTCGACTCGATTGTAATACTCGTATTGGGCCTCGAGCGTCCAATTCAGGGGCATTTCGAATGATCTCGGTTAATGAAACGTAATTTATATTAATTAATTGTAAATGTCTTGAAAGTTTAGGTAATGCTCAAAAACCATGTTTCGACGACGGATTCGGGTTAGGGGTGTTACAACAAATGCAAGACCTCAGCCATCGGTAGGACATTCAAGACCAGCACCATGAAAAATTGAATCCCTAATGACATGTCATTTGTATCCTATAAATTCCTAAAGTTCAATTGGGACTCGATAACCTTCATAACAGTGATTTGGATATACATCATTCAATTACATTATGAATACATAATAAAATGCATTTGAATATCATGAATATAATAAGTGTACATACGAAGTTACTCGACAACTAGAGCGTAAAGGTTAAAGCGAGCTATTTCAAAGCTTTTGCTTTGCCTCGATCTAGGTTCGTACTTGGTCTATTTTGATGTAAATAGACAATTTCAATCCATTTAATACTTCTAATATTCAATTTAGTCCACATTTCATATTTATGCAAAATTACTATTTTCCCCTTAACATTTTAACTTTTCACAATTTAGTCCTTAAGCTCATAAATTGAAATCTAATCATTTTAATCCCCCATTCAAGCTAACCGAGTCCTTTAGGGGCTTAAAACCAACCCAAATCAACCATCATTTCATAATTTTAACATGAACTTTTACTATTTTTACAAATTAATCCCTAAATGCAAATTTCATCAAAAATCAATTTACAAAACTTGTTTATTTATCAATAAGGATTCATAATCTACCATTAAACTTTAAGAATCATTCAAAAGCATTCATGGCATAACCCGCAGTCTTTAACAGTTTTACGAATTGACCCTCAACTAGCTAGATTAAGCTACAACGATCTCGAAAATAAAGAAATCATTAAAAACTGGGCTTGAAAACACTTACATGCACTAAAGGAAGCTTGGCGAACATAGCCCTATCTTCAATGGTGAAATTTGGTTGAGGAAGAAGAAATGAAGGTGATACTTATTTTTCTTTCTTTTGTTTTATGGTTTAATTACTTAATTACCTTTTTAACCTTTAAAAATTTTATTAATTTCATCAAAACCATACCATAAACATCCACTAACCATACAATTGGTCTATTTGTCATTTAATTGCACTCACTTTAAAGTTTCATAGCAATTTGACCCTTTTAGCTAATAGAACTCTACTTTTATAGTTTTTACGATTTAGTCATTTTTACTTAATTAATTATGCAAACATCATCCTGTAAACATTAAAATATTAATAAAATAATAATTTACTCTTCGAATTTGTGGTCTCGAAACCATTTTTCCGATTTCAATGAAAATAGATTGTTACATAATTAAACTATTTTGGACATCATAATAATTATGATTTTACCTTTAATTTCTCATTAATCAGACCAAATAAATTTTTATGATCATTTGGACAATAGTCACTTTCAATTTGAGCAGCAATAAGCTCCATCAAGCAGACCACATTAATGAATAAAAATTTTGACAGCATACTCGCCAGCTGCATGCATCAACTTGAATATTTAATCACAAAAGGTCAGTTTAATTTATGCAGCAAATGGTCCTAACCACATTATAATAAGCAGCTATAAAATTATTTACATGTAACATACATCTTTCTTCTACCAACATTTCGCGTTTCTTACCCCTTCCTTCTCGTTGATAATAACATATCACAAGCAGATCAAATAATGTACTAAATCGAAATTATAAGAAGTATTTTGAATTTAACCAGCTTTGGCCAAACATTTAGACACCATTTATACAAGTATAAAGATCAATATACCCTTGTAATTAAAATTCTGTTTTGGATAGAATTAGTGCAGGCTTTGAACCACGTTAATACCCTCAATAATACCATCATTCATTCAACCAAATGACAGGTAAATGCCTAGCTATGGACAACATTAAAACTTAAATGAAACATGCATTAAATATAACTAAATAACATGTTAATTTCCTTCTATGTACTACATTCAATTATCAATTGGAAACATGTATTTAACACCACCGAATGACATATTAATGTCCTACAAAAACACATTCAAATTGTCCAAATTCTGGCAGTATAAAGTAACAAACAGTTAGGGTACTTAATTGGTTAATTTGAGCTGCATAAATGCAACAAACATCCATGCAAAACACTTCCATTTGTCCAACATCATAAAATGTTTATATGGCATCTAAGCAACATTTTTCTGCCGCATTAATTTACCAAAAAACATAAATGCACAACTACTTACTTCATTAATCGGACACTTAACTAACCATTTAACAAGGATTCTTTAGCATTTAATTTATTTTCATTTACAAGTATCTGCATAATTAATGACAACACTAAACATTGTTCAAATTATAGATTTAGACACCATAAATCTAAAACTAACTAGTCACATTTAATTAATCACATTATTGACAATTAGGCAATTATTTGTAGCATTTAAATCAACCTTCATTAACCTTCACAAGCATCATAAATGTTAGCAATAACACCCTTAAATTAATAGGATTAAGATATTACTTTCTAGCATTTACTCTCTTCAATTTCATCATATTCAAACTATTTTAATACAAAATCAAATGATCTATTCATAGTCAAGAGTGTTCTCTCTTAGTGTCCTAGAGAAACAGTAATTGTTGTGGTTAGGTTGGAGTAGGGTGGTAACCTGTTTTAGAGAATGGGGAGGGACAAGATCTCTCTACTAGAAGAAGAACTTCTACAGTTGATGGTGAAAAGTTCATTGGTAGTTTTGAGTGAAAATTCGATGCTATTATGCAAGATGTGAACGAGGAAATGTTACAACCCAGATAGTTTTCGTGCACAAATTTGAATATTTGGAAAACTCGAAAAAAGTTTGAGATCCAAGTGGCAAGGCAAAACTTGTTTTTGGTTTTGTTTGAAAATGAGGAGGATTTAGAGATGATAATGGAAAGAAGATGTTGTCTGTTTCGAAAATAGCTTACCATGTTCTATTGACTACAACAACCTACAGAGCGTAGCAAGTTACGTCTTGTTATGTCTTCGTTTTGGATCAAGATAGCTCCATGCCCACCGAAGTGTGATAAGAATGATATGATGCATACTATTTGGTATACTTTCAGAGGTGTAATTAGATCAGAAATTAAATCGGATTTTTGTTGGCTTTAAATTCAGTTAGATGCGTAAAAATCATTAAGGAGAGGGGTTTTCATATTGGTTGGGAATCAATAGAAAGTTTGGCTTTCTTTTAAATATGAAAATTTACTGCATTTTTGCATGGATGTGGACGTATGGGACATGAGTTTAAGCAGTGTCATGAAATTCCTAATAACGTTAAGGAGATAGTGGCGGATGATATTCCTTACTTTTTGGCGCTCAAATTTGAATCAAATGTTCTAGGGAAAGAATGTTTATAGTTTGGTTTCCTTGCTAAGAAATTGATGTCGTATTGAGCATATGTTAGAGTAGATGATACAGTGTAGATGATACAGTTTTTGGGGCAGTCAGTAAGGTGGTGCAGATGGTGCATCATTGGCAGTTGTAACGACGGTCCACAAGTGGAGGAGAAGGTGAAATCTAGGAAGGTTTTGGTAGAAGAGGAAACTAAAAAATTTAGTGATATTTAGGATCCTCTAGTTTCCACAATTAGGGGTTCTAATTTAAAGGGAATGGATTCTGCTATATAATTATGATTGATGAGCGATTCAATGGTGAAATGGGGGTAATCATAGAGTTCTCGTTAGCCTAATAAGAAGAGAGTCTCAAAGGCCCAAAAAGGGTATTTGGAAAAGGATGACAATAGGGAGTTTGATCGAAGAAAATAAGCTGGATATTGTGATAGGGAAAAGGAAAATAGAATTGGTAATATTTGGGAAATTTCGAAACTTCGATTATAGGGTAAAAGAAAGTAAGAAGGAAAAGCTCAAATTTTAGGATTCAGGAAACTCAATTTTAGATGATGTGGTGATAATGATTCTAGAGCAATCTTCTGTTTCTTCTCAATTAGGATTGGTGATTGCCAAGACATTAGCCGACTAGGTGCAATGAAAACTATATGCTAGAATGTTTGTGGTCTGGGGAATCCAAGGGTAGTTCAGAGACTTTGGCATATGCTGAAGTTGTATAATCCCCGTGTGGTCTGCTTTATGGAGACGAAACTTAATAGTAAAAGGATGAAAAGAGTGAGGAGAAGGTGCAGATTCATGTGTAGAATCAAAGTGGAAGGCTCTAGAGGGGATCTTTGTTTGGCATGGAAAAGGATGTCCTAGTTAGTTTGAGGAGCTTTTCCAAGAATCATATCGATGTCTTCGTTAAGGATGATAAGAACGACAAGGAATAGAGATTTACCTGTTTTTATGGTGCATCTTATGTTACAAATAGGAATGATACTTAGAATTTACTTCGACGACTTGAGCAAAATTAAAATTACCCTTGGTTGGTTAGTGAAGATTTTAATGAAATAATGTTTTCTTTTGAAAAAGCTGGTGGCATATCGAGGGAGGAGAGAATAATGTAGGTTTTTAGGGAAGTTCTGAAAGAGTGACATTTAATGGATGTAGGTTTCTTTGGGGCATGGTTCACTTGAGAAAGAGGAAATTTACTCGAGACAAATATAAGAGAGAGACTAGATAGGGGTCGCAAATGATCAATGGTTGATAGATTGCCCAAATGCACATATTCATCACCTACCACACTCATTCTCGGATCACTGTCTGTTACTGATAAATTTGGATGAAAGGAAAGCTCCGATAGGGGTTTTACAGTTTAAGTTTTAGGCTTGGTGGACAATGGAAGAGTCATTAGAAGGGGAAATCAAACGGGTATGGGAGGCTTTCTCGGGGTCCATAATGAATAAGCTGGATAACTTGCGGCAGGGTTTCACGATTTGGGCCAAGTTAACCAAAGACAATAAGGCAGGTTTGAAGTGGGCTATTACAGGAAAACTAAAAAGTATGATGGAAATGGAATGAGATGATGATACATTGGCCTAATTAATAGACACTAAAATTCAATTAAATTGGGAGATTGATAAAGATGAGGTTTTTTGGGAACAATAGGCCCAAGCTAATTGGCTTCATTTAGGGGACAAGAACACAATTTTTTTCACAAGTTTGTTATTTCCTATAGATGTATGAATACAATTTCTCGGTTGGAATGTGAGGATGGTCGGGAGGTGTATGATGATGAAAGGATGGAGAAAATAGCTACTGAATACTTCTAAAATATGTTTACAACAAACGAGATATGAGATCTCTCATACATTATGTAACACCCCAAACCAAGCCCAGACGTTATGGCTGAATCTGGCGTGTTACATTGAAGTGTTTTAGCGAAATTTGTGTTTTCATTGAAAACCCTTCTTAAAATAAAAAAAACCCTAAATAACTAAAAAAAACACCTTTCAGTTACAAAAGCCTTGTTTAAAACATTTGATTTAAGAAAACTCATCATCTAAAAATTTAGTTTCGAAAACGTAGAAAATATACTATAATTTAAGAAAACCATGTTTAACTTCTCGTGATTACAAAGAAAATAATAATAATAATTCAAGTAATAATAACACAATGAAAACCTTATTACAATCTGGTCTGGAACATACTTAAAAAGAAATAAAAACTTAAATGCTTCAAAAAAAAAACCCAGGTCCAAATCATCTTGCTAGCTGGCCACCCAGAGTCCCTCCAAACATCGAACCTTCTACTGAGCATCACCTGAAAATAAAAGAAAAGAGGGGTTGAGTTTTTGCAAACTTAGTGTGTACAACCCTCGGCAAAAACAAGCATTCAAAAAAAAAACATCATTCATCAATCATGAAATGCAATCCCATCCAAATTATCGATCTGCTACACACCAGCTTCGTCCCCCGTCACACCATGTGGGGATATAACTATCGACCCACCCAACCCACACACTGCTAAACTACCTTCATTTACATATTGGGCTTTAAAAGTCGTTGGTGGATCCACGATTGTCAAGCAACCATCAGATCCTCATATACTTCCTCCGTTCCATAATTCCCAACCCATATGCAACCTAAGAATAATATCATATATATGCATGTCACATCCATAAACTTACATTCAACACCTAGGGGTATTTTGGTTATTTTCGCCCTTAAGGGCATTTTGGTAATTTTCCTTTAATTATGATTTTCACTTACCTTGGCCCATTAACAAGTCCCACAAGCTAAGATGAATGAATAATATGCACCAGGTAGGATTCTAGAGAAGAGGAGGTGAGTCATTAAGATTGCTTAAGTACCAAGCTCTCCCTAAATCCAATCCTAGACATGCATATACTCGTTGCCACACCTTAACCCTTTGACTTGTCCATGGTCGCAATATATTAATTAAGTCTTATGTGGATATCATATACTAGGCCCAAAACCCCGTACAAAGCCTAAACAATTTCACATACCTGTATCTGGCCCATTAAGCCCAATCATATTCATATGGCCCATTAGGCCCAAATCACCTGTATATGGCCCATTAGGCCTAAATCACATTTATATGGCTCGTTAGGCCCAGTCACATTCATATTCATGCTCACATACAAATTCCTATCACATAGCATCAATATTCAGTTTTTGCCTATTATGGGCCCAATAGCCCATCGGGCCCATTTAGCCCATTTTGGCCCATATGGCCAAATCACAACCCAAGTCCACGGAATCGCCCATGGGCCTCAGGAAACTTATCAGTCTCCCTCTTACGAGTGTTCGTGCACTTGTAAGACTACCGTAGCCAAACTTTTGGCTTTTCGACATTTTGACTTTTCGGCATTTTGGCATTTCGGCTTTTGCCGATTCATAGTGTGTGTGCAGTGTATGTACACACCTAGTAAGCAAGCGTGATGCGATCTCCTTAGCCCAACCTACAATCACTATCACTCAAATATTAATCACACGTACTTATCGATTACTTTACCGAAAGCCAGAATCTCACCTTAACCTTACCTGAACGCCAAGCCTTTACTAGCTTTTACTTTGATCACTAAACCCGCGTATTTCTCAGATCTGAAGAGTAAATCGGTAGGAATCCAAAACTGAGATCTGACACTAATTCCCTACCAAAGTCGATTAGAAAGAATTGAGGGACCGAATACTCGATACTTATCAAAAATCGATTGGGAGAGTGAACAGTTACACTAGAACCGACTGGGTGGAAAAAGTAGTGGCAGCGCTAAGGGTATTCGGCTCTTAGAGATTTGAATGGCAACAATTGATTACTCAGCACCAAAGAAGAGAGGAAGAAGAATTGGCTAAAGCAAAGGAAATATTGAGTAGAAGAGGGATAAGAATTCGGCTCAAAGAAAGAAAAGAAAAAAAGGTTTTCAGCTTTTTAGAGAAAAGGGTTTCTGGCACAAAGTGAAAGGAAATTTGTCATTATCTTTCCAATCCTCCCATTCGGCACCTATTTATAGCTCTATAGCGGAATACTTCAAGCCCAAGTTCTCAATTCGGCTCCACTTACTCCTCACTTCTCATCTCCTCGTTTTTCTTCCTAATAACCCCTTTATCCCTTCCTTAATTTTCTCTCTTGCACACTTCCCTTAAAGTCCACTTTCACGCCACGTCCATCCTTCTAGAAGGCCAAAATTAAACTTCTAAAAATACTAAGCTAGGATTCGAACCTTGGATCTCCTTGCTAGCTACTAACGCCACCTCCCTACTCCCTAAGTGGTGTCACTTAGCCACTCCTCCACAAGGCTTTTTAATGTCATTTTCCCCTATTTTTATTTAAAAGCCCAACTACTTGCCAACCCTGATTCTTTTAATAATTAAATTAAAATTCCTCCACCACAAAACTCGAACCCAGAACTTCTTCAACGTACCTAGACACTTTAAATTCCTTAAACCCTTAAAGCCAACATGTCCTTTGTCATTTTCTTCCTCACTTAAAAATTTTATAAGACCCCAAGCCCAAAGCCCAATTCATCTAGGCCCAAAATTCGGGGCATTACACATTCTTTCTAGAGTTGAGGTTAGTATTACACCTGATAGAAATGCAGTTTTATTGTCAAAATATACAACATATGAGGTTTTTTCAGCATTGAAAGATATGGGCTTAACGAAAGCGACTAGGGTAAGTGGTTTTCTGGCGATGTTTTTTGAACAGTACTGGCACATAGTAGAGGAAGATGTTACTAGGTATTGTTTGGGCATACTGAGTGAAAGAAAAGATTTTGGTTTGACTAATTTTACTAATATAGTACTTCTTCCTAAATAGTGGCCTCTGTACGATCATATACAAAATAGTGGCCAAAGTAGTGGCTAATAGGCTTTAATGAGTCATTGGGAAATGTATTAATAGTGCCCAAAGTGAATTTGTACCAAGACGTCTCGTTTTATATAATGTTATTCTAGCCTATTAGCTTTTACATACTTTCTGTTAGAAACATTATGGGAAAAAAGGGTGCATGGCATTAAAGTTGTACATGAGTAAAGTCTATGATCGGGTTGAGTAAGGTTTCCTAAAAGAAGTGATGTTATGAATGGGTTTTACAAAAGAATGGGTGGATATCATTATGAAGTGCATTACTTCGGTGTCTTATCCGGTGAATGTTAATGGAAAAAGTGGAAGGATTTTTAACCCAACTAGGGGACTCCGTTAAGGTGACCCTCTTAGCCCCTTTCTCTTTCTTATGTGTTGTAAATGATTGTTAGCCTTAATGAGGTTGACAATAAGGGGAAGGTTGATGAAAGGTGCTAAATCTAGTAGGAGAGGTCCAGAAATTTCACATTTATTGTTCACGAGTGTTAGTATTATTTTCGGGGAGGAAATTGATAGAGGGGCAACATTGCTGAAAGATATCCTCAATGAATGCGAAAAATGCTCAGGCCAGTGTGTGAATTTCCATAAGTCCATGATCTTTTTTTAATAGAAATACATCTATTGAAGACAATGAGAGAGTATCAGGAATGCTGGGAATGTGATTTTCTTCAAACCTAGAAATTACATAGGGCTTCCAAACATGGTTGGGAAAAGGAAGAAAGCTTCATTCCAAAACCTCAAAGATCAGATCAAAATTCAAATTGAAGGGTGAAGCACAAGTTTTATATCTCAGGGCGGTAAGGAGATATTTATTGAGTTCGTATTACAAGCTATCCCAACATATGCCATGATGTGTTTCTTATTGCCTAAATCTTTTTGTGGGGAATTAGAAAGTTTGATGGCTAAGTTTTGGTGGCAGAAAGGGCAGGGGAGGAAAGGTATCCATTGGTATGAATTGTAACACCCCATACCCGTAACCTACGTCGGAGCAAAATACGAGGCATTACCTAATTCGATCTCATGCACACAAATGTTCCCCAAGTCACCAAGACTTGGTCCAATTTAGAACTTTTTCAATTTTCACTTTAAACTTCTTATTATGGGCCTACGATGTGATATCCCAAATTATGGCCTAATCGGAATAGTGGTTTTGAGACCACAAATATGAGATAGATATAATTATTTTATAATTATTTTGAGGTCTATAATATGATTGCATGATTGTGTGAAACTTTCGTGAAGAAATTTTATGCATAAAGTGCTTAATTTGAAATTTGGGACTAAATTGAATAAGTTGCAAAACTTGCATTCTAGAAGTTTCTAGTATGAAATTGCTTTGAAATATTAATTAGGAGGTCTTAAATAGAAATTTGACCAATTTCTAAGTTTATGGACAAAAATTGGACATGGATGGAATTTTTGAAAGTTTAGTAAGGAAGGGCATTTTGGTCATTTGGATATTAAATGAAATAAAATGGGAAAAATAACAAAAAAATGATCATCTTCTCCATAAGTTGCTGCTGAATTTTTTCTCTCCACCATAGCTAGGGTTTCAACACTTTTAAGCCTTGATTGTAACTGATTTCTATGCCCGTTTTTAACGTTCTTTACATTTTTGAAATCCTCGTAGCTCGATTTACCTATTTCTACCAATATTTTGAGCTAGGGTTTATATTTAAAAATTTACCCATGAATTATATGCATGAATTTTGATGTTTTATGGTAGAATATGAAGCTTGAGATTGTGTTAAACAACTTTTGCTAAGTGATTTTACGTAAAAACGACTAAAATGACATAATCGGGAAAAATACCTAATGTTCATAAATACATGTTAGAATGAGAATTGGATATTGCTATAGAAGGGAAAAATGATCAGCATGTCACAAAACATAAGAAAATAGGGTGAAGTTTAATTTACGAGATTTGGGGCAAAAGTGTAAATATGTGAAAGTTTAGGGGCAAAATTGTAATTTTTCCAAAATATGATTTTAGGTTGATTTGAATAATATGAGTCCTAATTAGACTATATTTGAAATGATAGAGCAAGGAAAATCGAAATTCGGGCTAAAATCGGCAAAATATCAAGTTATGGACAAAATGGTTAAAAAGACCATTTTTGCATACGAGGTAAGTTCATGTGTAAATGTAGTAACATAATTGTCATTTTAAGTAATTTAATGTTATTTATATGATATGATGATTAATACCATGAAATATTATGCTTTGTGGTTCTTATTGAGTAATATGCAAATTATGTGTGCTACTTGTTAAATATGAATTGCTACCGAGTATCGGTTTCGACATTCCGTGGAAGAGGGCAAAGATGTGTAATCGAGGAAAAATTACGTTTGAAATTTGGGAATAGATTAGGATACAAGTGACATGTCACTAGGATATTTGAGTTCTGAGCTCGTTGAGTTGAGTCCGAGTTCGTGAGATGTAACTAGGCATCCGAGCTCGTTGAGTTGAGTCCAAGTTCACTTATGGATGCGAACGCCCGAGCTCGTTGAGCTGAGTCTGAGTTCACTTATGGGCGGGTTACATGGTAGCTTGGCTACATAATTTCCGCAGGCTATTGAGTTTGTCTAGCAGCGGGTATGGCACTTACGTGCATGAAATCCGTCTATCCGAATTATATTCCGATTGTGTTCAACGGGTAAAGTTCTAGTGAAATGGAAGAATTCTCGAGATGAAAGTGACTAGTTGGTAAGTGTTGTGGAATGGATACTTTGTACAGGTATGTACTTAACCCTCGGGTTTAGACTTCAATATAACAATAATATGGTAAGATCACGAATGAGAAATATGATATGAATGCTTTGGTGATATTATGCTAATGTTGGTTGTTATAATTGCTTTGTTTAGTTATTTGTTATTTGCATGTGGACTTACTAAGCATCTATGCTTACTCCCTCCTTTTCATTCTTTGTAGTTTTGACAAGTCAATTTGGAGATCGGGACGGTCGGAGGTACGCTCACACTATCACTGGACAATCGCGGTATAATGACTTAAAATTTTTGGAAATATGGCATGTGTAGCATTCCAATAATTTTGTGTGTATAATCTTACAATATGGCCATGGATGGAATGGAAATGTTTGAGAATGATTAGCTATTGGAATGGCTAATCAAGTTTATATATGATAACATGTATGCTTTATGTCTTAACTAAACCATGAAAATCCTTGGAAAGGTAAAATTTGCCACAAAATAGAATCAGACAGCAGCAGTGATGTGAATTTGAAAAATCAATAAAAATAGTAGAAATGGAATTAAATGATGAAAGAGTTATGGAATCGAATCTTGATGAGTCTATTTTCATATGGAAGAAACGAAACAGGTAAATGAGTTATATTTTATGATATATTTAAGCTTTAGTAGAACAGGGTCAGAGCGATCTCTGAATCCCATGTTCTGACTTTAAAAATTATTCATAAATTGTACAAAAACAATTAAGAGTTTTACATTACATGTATGAAATACTTATTGAGTCTAGTTTTATGAGAAAGAAACGGAATAGTCATTTAAACTCTTTACAGGGAGATATTTGACTCGAAATACACAGGGGTCAGAGTAGCCGAACTTTGAAACAGGGGAGACTTTAACTAATAAACTGTACTAATTGGCTAGACCAAAAATTCTAGAAAAACATTAATAAGTAGATACATGAGTCTAATTTCAAGGAAAATTTACGTAATTGGATTTCAATTTTTTTAACTTGAGATATGAATTTTTTAACGACTGTGACGCAGTTAGCCAGCTTGTCTAGAAATTCTAAAATAAATTGTTTGAGCTGTTTAATTAATGAATTAAGTCCGTTAACACCTCGTGCTCGACTCCAGCGATGGTCTCGGGTACGCGGGTGTTACATACAAGCCCCAAATCGACCATTGAAAACTATTAAAGGAATTGAGCTTGTACCTGGGACTACACCGATTTCGATAGCTCCGTATCGTATGGCACCAACAGAATTAAAGGAATTGAAAGCTCAGTTGCAAGAGTTGACGGATAGAGGTTTCGCTCGACCAAGTTTCTCACCTTGGGGTGCACCAGTATTGTTTGTGAAAAAGAAGGACGAAACCATGAGGTTGTGCATTGACTATCACCCAGGAAAGGCTAATGTGGTTGCGGATGCTTTGAGTCATAAATCACTGTTTGCTTTACGAGCGATGAATGTACACTTGTCTGTTTTATCCGACAACGTGTTAGTAGCAGAATTAAATGCTAGACCATTGTTGATTCATCAAATTCGTGAAGCTCAGAAAGTCGATGATGAATTGGTTGCAAAAAGGGCTGAATGTGTTCGGATAGGGAGTCAAAGTTTCAAATTGATGACGACGATTGTTTGAGGTTCAGAAGTCGTTTGTGTGTTCCAAGAAATTCAAAACTTATTTCGATGATTCTAAACGAAGCTCATAGTAGTCGAATGTCAATTCACCCGGGGAGCACGAAAATGTACAACGATCTGAGACGTCAGTTTTGGTGGCATGGTATGAGACGAGACATTTCTGATTTTGTTTCGAAGTGTTTAATATGCCAACAAGTGAAAGCGGAACATCAAGTGCCTACGGGTTTACTCCAGCCGATCATGATACCTGAATGGAAATGGAATCGAGTCATGATGGATTTTGTGTCTGGGTTGCCATTGTCGACAAGTAAGAAAGATGCGATTTGGGTTGTTGTTGATAGACTGACTAAGTCGGCTCATTTTATTCCTGTACGTACGGATTATTCACTGGATAAACTAGCTGAATTGTATGTTTCTCAGATTGTGAGATTACACGGGGTACCCATTTCTATTGTGTCGGATAGAGATCCGAGATTCACCTTGCGATTTTGGAAGAAATTGCAAGAAGCTTTGGGTACCAAGTTGCATTTTAGCACCGCTTTTCATCCCCAAACCGATGGTCAATCCGAGCGGATAATTCAGATACTCGAGGATATGTTGAGATGCTGCATCCTTGAGTTTAGTGGTTCATGGGAACGGTATCTACCTTTGATTGAGTTCGCTTACAACAATAGTTTTCAGTCAAGCATTAAGATGGCGCCTTACGAGGCTTTGTACGGTCGAAAATGCCGTACACCATTGTTTTGGACCGAGCTCGGTGAAACTAAAATTTTCGGAGTTGATTTGATTAAAGATGCTGAGCAGAAAGTAAAAATAATTCGTGAAAGTCTGAAGGCAGCATCAGATCTTCAGAAGTCGTACGCGGATTTGAAACGAAAGGACATTGAGTATCAGGTGGGAGATAAAGTGTTTCTTAAAGTTTCACCTTGGAAAAAGATACTCAGATTTGGGTGTAAGGGCAAATTGAGTCCAAGGTTCATCGGGCCATACGAAATATCCGAACGAGTCGGTCCAGTTGCGTATAGATTGATTTTACCCCCTGAACTTGAAAGGATCCACAACGTTTTTCATGTTTCGATGCTTTGATGTTACAGATCTGATCCTTCGCACATAATAAGTCCCTCCGAGGTTGAAATTCAAGCCGATATGAGTTATGAAGAAGAACCAATTCGTATCCTAGCTCGTGAAGTGAAAGAGTTGCGAAACAAAAAGGTTCCTTTAGTAAAAGTGTTATGGCTCAAACACGAGATGGAAGAAGCTACTTGGGAACCCGAGAACTCTATGAAAGAACGATACCCAAACTTATTTACCGGTAAGATTTTCGGGGACGAAAATTTCTTAAGTGGGGGAGAGTTGTGACAGCGCTAAAGTGACCCTAGTTGGAAAGCGGTTTCGGGACCGCTAAACCGAGTCACCAAATTATTTGAATATGATAATTATTGTCTAAAATATGTGAATATGAATGTGTGAAAGTTTTAAGTTTTGATTTAGGTAATTGCATGTGAATTTAGTTAATAGGACTTATGTGTGACACTTTTGAAATGTGATAGGTTAATCTATAAGGATCTATTAGTGCATGTAGTCAAAAGGGTGGACTTGCATGTCAATTTCCCCACTTAATTAGTAGTGGCCGGCCATGACAATGAGGGTGGACAAAATGTGATGGGTAAAACATGTCATAAACATGTTGTGTTAATACTTTATGTTAGAAATGATAAAATAAGGAGCATGGTAATAAAATAATGAAAAAGGAAAATGATGAAGAAAAAAAGAAAAAGTTCTCATGTTGTGGAACTTGGCCGAATAGAAGAAAGAAAAAGAAGGGAAAGAGCTTGGAGAAAATCGGCTATGGTGGTTCACTAGACTAAGGTATGTGGATGTTGTTCCATGAGATTCATGCATATTTTTAGTTGTTAGCTTGAGTTCTACCTAGCCCATGGTCTAAATCTTTGCTATGAGATGGAGATGATATTCGGCCATGGGTGTTGCCTTCTTGGTTGGTGGTTGATGTTGTGGTGATGAGGCATGAAGATGAGCTAAGTTTCGGCTAAGGTGGACTTGTGTTGATGTCATTTGCATGCTAAGTGTGAAGCTTTGTAGTGATACATGTGATGGTGATTGATGACTCTTGGATTTTCTTTTTAGCATTTTTGAGTTAGACATTAAGTTCTTTGTTTAACCCATGACCAAAATTGAAATGGTATGGTGTCTTGATGCATTCGGCCATGGTAGGAAATAGATGAGAATTGGTAGTAAGGTGAAGTGCAAATGTTAGTATTTGATTACTAGTGTATATATGTGTATTAGCCAAGTTTTGAACTTGAAACAAAATGGTATGTAGTCAATCAAGTAACCATAATTGTAGGAAGTATTAAGCATATAATCGGCCTCAACATAGACATGCATATTCGGCCACATGAGGTAGATTGGTGTTGCATGTATTTGGTTAGAGGCAAGCATATTGATACTTTTATCTTGGCTTAGATAATCGGCTAAAAGAGAGTGTGGGCTAATATGTTGAGTTGATTCATGATTTCATATATATGTGACTCTAATGTCTAATGTATATATGGGTTAAGTACCTTGAGTTTCTCTTTTTGATGTTCAAATGATTAAATCAATTTATTTGTTAAATTAAGCTCAAGAGCAAAGGGGAACTAAATCCAATAAAGGGAAGGAAAAAGTGATCGAATAGCCGTCGAAATCGTTCGACAACATCCGAGGTAAGTTTTCGAGTAATGAAACTTAGTTTACGATTTGATTAAGTCATGACGTACAATCATAACTAATATACGGTGATATAATGATTCTACTTGAATTATATGTTGAGTTAATTAGTCTACACGTATGATGGGTAGCCGTATGTGAATAGAGATCATGTCACAAAGCAAACCAAATCATGCTGTTTGCATGTGGCTATTGAGCCGAAAATGGGAATGCTTAATAACTGACTTGTGTTTGAATTCTAGTTATGAAAATGAAATAAAGATGTGTCATGATTTACTGATATGTGCATGAATATTCGGATGATAATCGGGCTAAGTCTCGAAGGCATTTGTGCTAGTGACTAATTCCGGGCTAAGTCCCGAAGGCATTTGTGCTAGTGACAAATTCCGGGCTAAGTCCCGAAGGCATTTGTGCGAGTTACTAATTCCGGGCTAAGTCCCGAAGGCATTTGTGCAAGTTACTATATTCGGGCTAAGTCTCGAAGGCATTTGTGCGAACTACTATATCCGGGCTAAGTCCCGAAGGCATTTGAGCGAGTGGCTATATCCGGTTAAAGCCGAAGGTACTTGGTTTGGGAATGAGCGATCTTGCTGTAATAAATTTCAATTAATATGCTCGTAAAATCCCAATGATGAGGTATGTTTCGTGTATACATTGGATTAGTTGATTCCTTTTAAATAGTATTCGCTCAGTCGATTAATGAGCTTCCGGCTTTTGGTTAAGTTGATCTCTTGTATGAGTATAAGGGTTGGTAATGTGAAGTAGGTATGATTTTGAGAATGTGTGTATATGAAATTATCCGTTTAGTCATATGAATGCTATACTTCAATTGTGCCTAATTTCATTGCTCAAAACTTACTAAGCATTAAATGCTTATTCTGTTTCTTTGATTCTCTGTTTTATAGATTTTGGTTCGTCAGCTATCGGACTCGGGATTGTCGAAGTCGAAGTCGTCCACACTATCAAAGCCCTTTTGGTACACTTTTGGTTGAACTCTGAAAATGGCATGTATAGGACTACCCCTTTTTGTTGTTGGTCATGTACCCTTTGGTTTTGTATAAATTTGGATAGCCATGCGAAAATGGCTTATATATACTTTGAGCATAGCATTATAATCATTTTGTATGTTGTTCATTGAGAGGTATGGAAATGTTGGTAACGATTAGCCATTGGAATGGTTAATCATGATCATTTTGGTGCTATGTATGACAAGTTCTAGTTGATTTATGGAAACTATGAAATAGGTAAAGTCTACCTTAAAGGCAGATGCTGACAGCAGCAGTGTGGTGAATTTGAAAAATCACTAAAAATAGTAGGAATGGAATTAAATAGTTGATTCATCAAACCTTGATGAATCTACTTTCATATGGAAGAAACGAAACGATCATATGAGTCGTATTTTAAGAGATATTTAAGTTTTTGTGGAACAGGACCAGAGCGATTTCTGGATCCCCTGATCTGACTTTGGAAATTCACTATAAATTAACCAGAGATAATTTCAAGTCATGCCCTATATGTACAGAATCCTTTTCGAGTATAGTTTCTTTAGGAACAAACGACATAAGTATTGAAGCCCTGTACAGGAAGATATCTAAGTCGTAATGCATGAAGGTCAGAGTAGTCGAACCCTGTAACAGGGGAGACTTTAACTAATAAACTGTACTAATTAGCTCGACCAAAAATTCTAGAAAACAATTTGTATATGGAAATATGAGTCTAGTTTCAGGAAAAATTTACGGAACTGGTTTTCGAGTTTTGTAACTCGAGATATGATTTTTAAGGTGACAGTGACGCAGTTAGCCAGCTTGTCTGGAAATTTTAAATGAACTGTGTTTCACAATGAAATAAGTCCGTAAACACCTCGTGTTCGACTCCGGCAACGGTCTCGGGTACGGGGTGTTACACCATGGAAGCTTCATTTAAACAATGGTTAGTGAAACATCATGCCTTACACATTGTGTTATCAATCACCATGTTATCAAGCAAAATTACACAGTAAATTATTTAAAAATCAAATTCAAATATGCATATATGATATTTTAAAACCATCCAAAATTAAAAAGGTCCAATGTCCATGTCCAATTACAACCAAAATTAAACTAAGTCCTGGAAGTACCACAATGCCTGATTAACATTTCTAAAACATGTAACTAAATCTCTACCGAGCCTTCATCTCTTGCAACTCTCTTCCTTGGCTCCTTAGCTCCTAAATCCCGTCAATTAACTGCACGAATCCGAATATGTGAGCTTAAAAAGCTCAATGAATGTTAATAAACTGATGAGTAAATTAGAACCCAAATCATTCTTAAATTGAAACCAATCAAATACAAATTTTCAATCACAATATCAATCTATAATAGTTCAATGTCATATGCTCAACCATATGTAACATCCCAATTTTGGGCCTAGTAGGAACAATGGTTTCGGAACCACTATTCCAGGGTTGGAGAAATTATTTTTAATGATATTTTATGTGTTATAGCATGATTATATGAGTGTATAAAAATTTTGGTGAAATAATTTTAGCGATTTCATGCTTAATTTCGAAAAAGGACTAAATCGCATAAAGGATGAAAATTTTGTTTTGATAGCTAAATATGTTAAATAGCTAGAGAACCAAAATTTGGGGTGTTTAAAGAGCAATTAGACCCTAAAATTTTGATGGCTAGCCATAGGGGGGACAAAAGAGTTGAAAAGTCAAAAATTTGGTATGGTTGGTATTTGATGACATGTACAAAGACTAATACAATAAAACAAAAATAGCCACCCTTCTTCTCCATCTTTCTCCACCGAAAATTAGGGAAGAAAAACCTCCATGGGAGCTTGAAAATTTCAGCAACATAAGCCTCTTTCATGTAAGTCATTTTGGTGTTGGTTTTTGACGTTTTTTATATTTTTGAGATCCTTGAAGCATGATATAGCTATTTCTATCATTATTTTGAACTAGGGTTTATGTTAAAAAATTCACCCATGTGTGTCACGCATGTTTTTTGATGTTTAATAGAGGAAAATGAAAGTTTGATGTTAGATAAACATCTTTTGTTAAGTGATTTTTCATGAAACCCCTTAAAAGGACCATTTTGTGAAAGTTGTAAAATAAGTTGTGAATGTGTGAAATAATTGAAATTTTGGGTTGTTATAGTTATAAAAGAATTCGGTTAGGATTATTAAAGGAGGAAATTCGATAAAAATTGATTTACAAGCCTAAGGGCAAAATCATAATTTTTGTAAAGTCTAAGGGAAAAACGGTTATTTTGCCAAATTATGAATTATAAAATGTTCTAATTAATAATGATTAAATGAGTGAATTTCATCATGTTAGATCAAGAAAATCATAATTTCATCATGTTAGATCAAGAAAATCGAGATTTGGGCTTAAATCGAGAAAGTGTGTGGTTAAGAGCAAAAAGAGAATAATTAGCCGAAATTACATTTAAGGTAAGTCCGTGTGATTAAATGAGCATGATATTTATGCCATTGTTATTATACTTGAAAATGAATCTTGTCATGATTGTTGATATTGTATATGAGAAAGTGATATCAAATGTAAATAACATTTATGTGTTGATTGAATGCTTGGAGATTTGATGGAATATGATATTCCATTGAAACGAGTAAGTTGTATGTAAATGATACAACTACATTGCTAATGTATGTATTGAATTGTATTTGAATTAATATAGCATAAATTTCTTGATTGTGGAATTGAGAAAATATGATGATAATAGAGATAGTAGAGTTCCCGTTTGAACCCAAGAAATAAATCGGATATTCATGCCATGACATATGAGCTATTGTGGGCTAGTGCAAGACATGTTTGGGACATGCATCGGCCATATTATGAGAGCCAGTGTAAGACCATGTCTGGGACATGGCATCGGCATTGAGACGAGACCTAGTGTAAGACATGTCTAGGACATGCATTGGCCTCGAGATGTAAGCCAGTGTAAGACATGTCTGGGACATGGCATCGGAACAGATATGTGAGAGCTAGTGTGTAAGACCATTTCTGGGACACGGCGTCGGCCTCGATTTCAATAGTCAGTGTAAGACCAAGTCTGGGATATGGCATCGATTTGATGGATGAACCAGTGTAAGACTATGTCTGGGTCATGGCATCAGCATTATACCCTATGTTTGAGGCTTAGTGAATATCCGATAGCTTTCCGAATGGTTCAACGGTGAGAGTTACGGTTTAAGCTAAATGAGAAATGTTATGACCATATTTTGAGTGGTACAGGTACTTACATGAAATTGATGAGATGTGAATTCAATTCATGTTATAGTGAGGAATGAATATGAGCATGTTGAGTAACACAGGTATGCATGCCAAGCTCATGAGAAATGATTTCAGTTTATGATGCACATTTGGTAAATATGTAAATAGGTAATTCATGTCTATGAAAATGATTTTGTGATAACCTTACCAATGTGGTAAAAATGAATTAATATGGTGTGATAAACTTAGTATCATTAATTTACACTAAAACAGTTTTGGACAGCAGCCATAGTTCGACTTTGAAAATCCACCAAAAATTGTGGAAATTGAGTTAGAGGTTGAATAAAATATGAAATTAAATCCTAATGAGTCTAGTTTCACATAAAAGAAGTGGTGTAAGAAAAAGAGTCTCATAGTATGAAATATTTAAATTATTGTGAGACAGAGTCAAAATGACCTTGAAATCCCTGTTTTGATTTGAGAAAATCATTGAAAATTGTAAAAAAATATTTATGAGTTATAATTTATATGAATAGAATTATTAATGAGTCTATTTTCAAGAGAAATAGACCAAAACATCATCCCAGCCCCGTATTATGAGATAACTTATTTTTAGTGAGGAGGGGTCAGAACTATCAAATAGCAAAAAAGGGTAACTATAAGGAATAAATTGTACTAGTTGGCTAAACCAAAAATTCTAAAAATATTATGGTAAGACGCTATGTGACTCTAATTTCAGGTAAAATTAGGATAACTTAATTTGGAGATGCATAGCTCTAGATATAAATCATTTATTGACTGTGAGTCGAGAAAACAACTTGACTAGAACATGAGTAACAATGCAAATAGGGTTGTATTACCATGAGAAGCAAGTTGATAAATTGCTTATTATTTTCATACGGTCTTACTAAGCTATAAAGCTTACCCCCTTCCTTTCCTTTCCTTTAGTGTTTTTAGGTTAGCTCGGGGTCGGAGATCGTCAAAGGTATCATCACACTATCAAGTCGCTACTTTTGGAATAATGAAGCATATATTAGAAATTTCAAGTGAGTGACATGTATAGGGATCTAGTTGATTGACATGTGTTATTTTTCTTTGGCCAAATGTGTTGGATTATATTGAGTTATATGTATATGGACATGATATGTGGCTCATATTGTTTATGGCATGTAAGCTTAGCTAATCACGTCATGTCTAATGTTTATAATGTGATTATGTTCGTTTACCGTGCATAGTTAGTAATATGACATGTGTGTTGGATGTATGCTCTATGACCAATTGAGGTGGTCATAGCCATGTAGTAATTGCACGTTATAAACACAACGTGATAATAATTGAACATGAGTGCTTGATGAATAAGTTGGTAACCATAGTATAATGGTAAAAGTGGTCATCAAAATGACAAGTCTTATGAATGTGAAATAAGGAGTCTAGACTTGGTATTGCATGAGTAGATGCATTACTTGTAAGAGGACATGTCAATGTTAAGGATATGTCTTAATAAAGAGTGTTTAATCACTAAAATGATGCCATGATTTGCGATTATGATGTACATAAGGTTGTAAGAGATTATGGGCAACATGAAGGCTTGGAAATTAGCCTAAGTGTTGGCCACAAGGGCTGAGACACGGCCGTGTGGGGGACACGGCCTGGAGACACGGGCATGTGGCCGGGCCGTGTGGTTCGATGTGCATGCTGACATCATAAATAGAGAGTTACATGGACTAAGGACACGGGCGTGCCAAAGGCACACGGGCATGTCCCTATGTCCAGACTGGTGTGTGACCCTGTTTCATGAGAAAATTTTTTAAGTTTTCTTGAAACTTCTTAAATTTCTCGGTTTTTAGTCCCAAATCGATTCTGATGAATGTTTTGGGCTTCGTAGACCCAAATAAGGGACGACATGCATGTGTTTGAAAGGTTTTGAATTAAAAGAGATTTTATGGCCTAGTTTTTATAAGACTATATATGTTTAAGTCCGGTAATGCCTCATACCATGTTCCAGCATCAGACATGGGTATGGGGTGTTAGATTTAGTGGTATCAGAGCATGGTTTAATAGGTTCTCGAACTAACCTAGCACGTGTAAGAGTCTAGTTATACATGCCACAAGTTTGTGATAGTGTGATGTCTCCTGACGCGAATGAGAGCTATCTTGTGTGGGCAAGGTACTCTCCAACTGAGCTACACCCGATCACGTAGATAATGATGCTAAAGTATTCAATAAAGTGCAGTTATGAAGAGTTGAAACTTGGAAAGGTACGAACAAGAATTTGTGAAATGTATATGTACATATTTGTGATGTGAGAAACATGAAATAGAATGTGCACATGATTGATTTGTTTGAGTGAACACATGTGTTTAAATAACTTACTAAATATATAGGTAGAAAAAATGTTCATGTATACTTATTTGAATGAATATGGTTGGCAAATTCACATAGTCTGAGTATAAGTGTTAAATTGCTTGGATTGATTTACATGTTTGTAATGATATGCATACTATGATGTGCAAAATGAAAGTACAGATTGGAATATACTTATCTATGTTTGTTGGCTCTCGTATGATGTTATGTACATGACTAGTTTGATTAAATGAATGGGATAAGTAAAGTTACTCAGAATTCATAGAGTGCATGTATGAGTATACTTGTCTAAATGAGATAACTGGGAAGTCGGCGTAAAATGAATATGAATGTTGGTCTGTTGAAATGAATGATATGATTTTGATGATGTTGCTATGATGATGAAAGTTATGTTACATGTGTTGTATATGAGAGTCGAGTCGGAGGCCCTACGACCTCACTTCCTTACCAGAGTGGTCTATTGTAATGGAATTTCACGAGAATTGTGCTGAATAAATTCACAAGTATGTAACCAAAGAGTTTTGTGGAGAAATATCTATAAACATGATTAGAGATTGAGAATGAGTTGATAAGTAAGCCAGAGCTAAAAAAGTATTAGATTGACATAAAGATTATGTGAATTATGCACTGTCACAGTTAGAGAAGAAATGTACTTTGATAAATCAAATTACTCAGGTACGAGGTTGAGCAAGTGTAATAATATGGGATTTGTGATGACAGAAATAGTTAGAGGAATAATATTTGAAACATGAAATGTTTGAGTATGGAAATCATAGTGAGTAGATGATAACTGTCTCTCTTGATATATTTTAAGAGATCACTGTTCTCGGAAGTATTATAGTGGCTATCTATCTTTTGATGAAATTCTTGTTATATGAGAATGTTATCTGATATTAATGTCAAATGAAGACATTGTCAGTCTGACTGGTTTATAATTTGCTTTGCTCTACTTCTCTTTAGTATTCTGTTATATTCAGTCTGATTGGAACTTATGAGAAAATGTACATGATGCTATGATTCTGTTTCTTTAAATTATCGTATTTGATTTCAGTGGGATTAAATGATACTTTCTTCTAGACTTTTTCCCTCTAAGGAATTATCGAAGTCTTTCATATTTTCTTAAGAGGTTGTTTTCGGTCTTCCAATATAGTCCCATATCCTGCGATTTCTCTATCCTAGATTTCTTTACTTGGTTTTCTTGTTATCTTTGTTCCATAATCTATTAATTATGACTCATGTTCAAAGTGTGTTCTTTAGCTTGCAATAATCATGTCAAGCGTGACTATGCTCTTGATTTACTCATGGTAATGCGGTGATTTTAATATTTAGATTTCTCTAATTTGCGTATAAGGATTTGACATCGGCAAAGGCCTAAGTGGTAAAATTTCAAATTTCAATTGGTATGATAGATCTCTTTTTCTCAAGTAAGTTAATTGAAATTAATGCCTTCAATTGAGATATCTATGTTATTTGGGTTAATGCAATCGTATGATCTTTGAGAAAGCAAATTCTGGCTAAGGGTACTTGAACAAAAAATCCAAAACTTATACAGAAATTTCGCGAGGAAACCCTCGGGAATAGTGTATTAATGATTGAATTTGCAGCTTGACATTGTTGATTTTTTTGCATGAATTCTAGAAATGTTGAAAAGTTTAAGGATGTATATCAAGTGTCATTAGAATTATTTTTGCATGCGTTAGCACAAGAATGGATATGAGAAAAATGTTATGAGACGAGATATGTAAATCATGCTGGTATGTACTGAATCCCTGCTCATCAGATTCATGGAATTTTGTGTCTCTATGATTGATATATTTCTTGGAATTCTAGTCTCCACCAATCGGATTGAGATCCGGGTTTTATATCATGATTTCTTGGGAAGGCTAAAGGAGGCTTTGAAATTTAGAAGTAACTAAGAGTTAAATTGGTAAACAATTGAACTGTGTGAAATTATAGAGAGCATAAGACCAAGATGGACTCACTAGTTTCACTTTTAGAATTCGAAAAGATTCAAGTGGGAGTGTATATGTAGCATGATGGTATGGATCAGACATTTGAGTGCATGAACTCTCTAATAGAGGTTAAGGTTTGGTGAAAGTGTTGTATAACGAATAATCGCTCATGATTCGAATATGAGAAATTAATAAGACAAGTATTAAAGGTACAAAAGAGTAAAATTTCTTTAGCAATGATTGTGAGAAAGAGAAGTTTATGTGAGAAACCAAATCACTTTCCTGGTAAGACTTTCGGGGACGAAAGTCCTTAAGGGGGGAAATTGTAACAGCCCGATTTGGGGCCTAGTCAGAACAGTGGTTTCAAAACCATTATTCCGAGGCCAGAGAAATTATTTTTAATGATATTTTATGTGTTATAGCATGATTGTATGAGTACATGAAAATTTTGGTTAAATAATTTTAGCAATTTCATGCTTAATTTCGAAAAAGGACTAAATCGCATAAAGGATGAAAGTTTTATTTTGCTAGCTAAATATGTTAAATAGATAGAGAACCAAAATTTGGGGTGTTTAAAGAGCAATTAGACCCTTAAAATGTTGATGGCCGGCCATAGGGGGGACAAAAGAGTTGAAAAGTAAAAAATTTGGTATGGTTGGTATTTGATAACATATACAAAGACTAATAAAATAAAACAAAAATAGCCACCCTTCTTCTCCATCTTTCTCAATCGAAAATTAGGGAAGAAAAACCTCCATGGGAGCTTGAAAATTTCAGCAACATAAGCCTCTTTCATGTAAGTCATTTTGGTGTTGATTTTTGATGTTTTTGATGTTTTTGAGATCCTTGAAGCATGATATAGCTATTTCTATCATTATTTTGAACTAGGGTTTATGTTAAAAAATTCACCCATGTGTTTCATGCATGTTTTTTGATGTTTAATGGAGGAAAATGAAAGTTTGATGTTAGATAAACATCTTTTCTTAAGTGATTTTTCATGAAACCCCTAAAAGGACCATTTTGTGAAAGTTGTAAAATAAGTTGTGAATATGTGAAATAATTGAAATTGTGGGTTTCTATAGTTATAAAAAGAATTCGGTTAGGCTTGGTAAAGGAGGAAATTTGATAAAAATCAATTTACGAGCCTAAGGACAAAATTGTAATTTTTGTAAAGTCTTAGGGCGAAACGATCATTTTGCCAAATTATGAATTATAAAATCTTATAATTAATGTCATGATTAAATGAGTGAATTTCATCATGTTAGATCAAGAAAATCTAGATTTGGGCTTAAATCGAGAAAGTGCGTGGTTAAGGACAAAAAGAGAATAATTATCCGAAATTGCATTTCAGGTAAGTCCGTGTGATTAAATGAGCATGAAATTTATGCCATTGTTATTATACTTGAAAATCTATCTTTCCATGATTTTATTAAATTTTATGTTGATGATATTGTATATGATAAATTGATGTCAAATACAAATAACATTTATGTGTTGATTGAATGCTTGGAGATTTGATGGAATATGATATTCCATTGAAACGAGTAAGTTGTATGTAAATAATACAACTATATTGCTAATGTATGTGTTGAATTGTATTTGGACTAATATAACATAAATTTCTTGATTGTGGAATTGAGAAAATATGATGATAATAGAGATAGTAGAGTTCTCATTTGAGCCTAGGAAATAAATCAGATATTCATGCCATGACATATGGGTTATTGTGGGCTAGTGTAAGATATGCCTGGTACATGCATCGGCTACATTATAAGAGCCAGTGTAAGACCATGTCTGGGACATGGCATCGGCATTGAGACGAGAGCTAGTGTAAGACATGTCTGGGACATGCATCGGCTACGAGATGTGTCAGTCTAAGACCAATGTGGTAAAAATGAATTAATATGGTGTGATAAACTTAGTATCCTTAATTTACACTAAAATAGTTTGGACAGCAGCCATAGTCCGACTTTGAAAATCCACCAAAAATTATGAAAATTGAGTTAGAGGCTGAATAAAATATGAAATTAAAGCCTAATGAGTCTAGTTTCACATAGAAGAAACGATGTAAGCAAAAGAGTCTCATATTATGAAATATTTAAATTGTTGTGAGACAGAGTCAAAATGAATTTGAAATCCCCTATTCTGATTTGAGAAAATCATTGAAAATTTTATAAAAATAGTTATAATTTATATTCCTAGAATTCTTAATTAGTCTATTTTCAAGAGAAATATACGGAAACATCATCTAGGTCCCATATTATGAGATAATTAATTCTTAATGGGTCAGAATTGTCAGACAGTGAAAAAAGGTAACTTTAAGAAATAAACTGTACTAATTGGCTAAACCAAAAATTCTAAAAAGTTTATGGAAATAATATATGTGAGTCTAGTTTTAGGGAAAATTAGCGGAACTTAATTTGGAGTTGCGTAGCTCTAGATATAAATCATTTAGTGACTGTGACTCAAGAAAATAGTTTGACTATAACAGGAGTAAAAATGCAAATAGGGTTTTATTACCATGAGAAGCAAGTTGATAATTTGTTTATTGTAAGCCCCAAACGTTGGGCCTAGATGAATTGGGATTTGGGCTTTGGGTTTCATAAAATTTTTAAGTGAGCAAGAAAATGACAAATGACTTGTTGGCTTTTAAGGAATTTGAAGTGTCTAGGTTTGTTGGAGAAGTTCTGGGTTGAGTTTTGTGGTGGAGGAATTTTAATTTAATTATTAAAAGAATCTGGGTTGGGAGTAGATGGGCTTTTAAATAAAGATAGGGAAAATGGCATCAAAAAGCCTTGTGGAGGAGTGGCTAAGTGACGCCACTTAGGGTGTAGGGAGGTGGCGTTAGTGGATAGCAAGGAGATTCGAGGTTCGAACCCTAGCTTAGTATTTTTGAGAGTTTAATTTTGGCCTTCTAGAAGGTTGGAAGTGGCGTGAAGATGGACTCTAAGGAGAGTGTTCAGAAGAGAAAATTTAGGAAATAGATTGGGGAGTTATCAGGGAGAAAAATAAGGAGATGAGAAGGGGGAAGTGATGGAGCTAAATTGGGAATTAAGGGTTAGGCAATTTGGTTAGAGGCTATAAATATGTGCTGAGTTTGGGATCCTAGGCTAATGCCAAATTTTTCATTTTTTTAATGCCGATTGGCTTTTCCATCTTTCCTAGCTAATTCTTTTTCCATTCTTTCTCTCCTCAGATCTCTTTTGATTTATCCATTGGGTTAGTCGATTCCTTCTTCTACCCTTCTTCTTTAATTTGTGCCAAAAAAACCTTATTCACCATATCAATTTAAAAGCCGAAAAGCCGAATCTCCCTTGGGTCGATTACTCTTTTGGTGTAAGTACCTTATCTCTTTTTTGGCTAGTATTGTTAATAGCGATTACTTCCCTCCCTCAGTCTTTCTAATCAACTTTGGTATAGAATTAGTATCGGATCTCTGGTTTTAGCTCTCTGCCGAATTGCTCCTTAGGTATTTTGCAGTTTTGGTAAGTATTCCTCTCTTATTGTCTAAGGTTGGCTGAATGGTCGTAAGTGAGATAAAGGGGTGAATTATGTTGGATGCTAGTCCCCTAGTATTTGGTTTTAATGAGTAAGATTAATGCAGATCTAGGGAGTACGTAATGAAGGAAAAGCTATTAGGGATTGGTGTTCAAGGTAAGGTTAAGGTGAGGTTTCAGTTTTTGGGTAAAATATGTATTAAGCATACGATTAATTGCAGGGTGATATCATTTGTAGGATTAGTGACTACGAGAATCGCAACACGCTTGCTTACCAAGTGTATACATACGCTGTACACACAAGTAGATCGGCAAAAGTTGAAATGCCGAAAAGCTGAAAGTTTGGCTGCAGTAGTCTTGCGAGTGCGCGAACACTCAGGGGGAGGAAATCGATAGGTTGCCTGAGGCCTATGGGCGATTCCATGGACTTGGGCTATGATCTGGCCAACTGGGCCAGAATAGGCTTAATAGGCAAAATTTGATATTTAATGCTATGCGATAGAAAATTTGTGTGTGAGCATGAATATAAGGTGATTTGGGCCTAACGGGCCATATAAAGGTGATTTGGGCGTAATGGGCCATATGAATATGAATAGGGCCTGATGGGCCATATAAATAAGATTGGGCTAAGTGGGCCATATGCATGTTTGTAGGGGTTTTGGGCCTAGTATATGATAACTACATAAAACTTAATTAATTTAATGCGAACATGGACAAGTCATAGGGTTAAGGTGTGGCAACGGGTATATGCATGTCTATGATTGGAGCTAGGGAGAGCTTGGTACTTAAGCGGTCTTAATGACTCACCTCCTCTTCTCTGGATTCCTACCTGGTGCATAGTATTCATTCATCTTATCTCATGGGATTTGTTAACGGGCCTAGGTAAGTGAAAGCCGTAGTAAAGGGAAAATCACCGATATGCCCCTAAGGGTGAAAATGACCAAATTACCCCTAAGTGTTGAATGTAAGTGTTATGGATGTTACACACATATCTACTGCACGCATATGATATTCTGTTTAGGTTGCATATGGGCTGGGAATTATGGAAAGAAGGAAGTATATGAGGATCGCATGGTTGCTTGACAACCGTGGATCCACCAACGGCTTATAAGCCCAATGTATAAATGAAGGTAGTTCCGCAACTGAGCTACCATAGATGTGTATCGGTTGGGTGGGTCAATATTTATATCCCCACATGATGTGTATCGGGGGACGGAGTTGGTGTGTAGCAGATGGATCATTGGGATGGGATTGCACTGCATTGGAGTGAATGTTTGATGTATGGTGATTATTGAATGTTTGTTACTCGTCAAGGGTTGTACACACTAAGTTTGCAAAAACTCACCCCCTCTTTTATTTTATTTTCAAGTGATGCTCAGTAGAAGGTTCGATGTTTAGAGGGACTCCGGGTGGCCAGCTAGCAAGGCAACTGGGACTTGTTTTTCTTTTAGAAGCATATAAGTTTCTATTTTATTAAGTACTTTTTAGGCCAGAATGTAATAAGGCTTCCATTTTGTTATTATTTGGATTATTGTTTTTATGTGATGTAATTATAAGGAGTTGAACATGGTTTCTTAAACTATAGTATGCCTTTTCTACGTTTCCGCAACAAATTTTTAAGGTGACTTTTTTTCATCAAATCATATGTTTTGAACAAGTGATTGAAAGGAGTTTTTTTTTATATAATTAAGATTTTCTTTTATTTTAAGAAGGGTTTTCAATGAAAACACGGTTTTCGTTAAAACACTTCAATGTGACACGCCAGATTCGGCCATAACGTCTAGGCCAGGTTTAGGGTGTTACACTAATTATTTTCATACGGTCTTACTAAGCTATAAAGCTTACTTCCTTCCTTTCCTTTCCTTTAGTGTTTTTAGGTTAGCTCGGGGTTGGAGATTGTCGGAGGCAGCATTACACTATCAAGTCGCTACCTTTGGAATAATGAAGCGTATATTAGAAACTTCAAGTGAGTGGCATGTATTGGGATCTAGTTGATTGACATGTATTATTTTGCTTTGGCCAAATGTGTTGGCTTATGTTGAGTTATATTTTTATGGTCATGAGATGTGGCTCATATTGATTATGGCTTGTAAGCCTAGCTAATCACGTCATGTTTAATGTTTATAATGTGGTTATGTTTGTTTGCCATGCATGGTTAGTAATATGACATGTGTGTTGGATGTATGCTCTATGACCAATTGAGATGGTCATAGCCATGTAGTAATTGCACGTTATAAACACAACGTGATAATGATTGAACATGAGTGCTTGATGGATAAGTTGGTAACCATAGAATAATGGTAAAAGAGGTCATCAAAATGACAAGTCTTATGAATGTGAAATAAGGAATCTAGACTTGGTATTGCATGAGTAGATGCATTACTTGTAAGAGGACATGTTAATGTTAAGGATATGTCCCAATAAAGATTGTTTAATCACTAAAATGATGCCATGATTTGCGATTATGATGTGCATATGGTTGTAAGAGATTATGGGCAACATGAAGGCTTGGAAAATAGCCTAAATGTTGGCCATAAGGGCTGAGACACTGTTGTGTGTCTCAACCGTGTGAGGGACACGGCCTGGAGACTCAGGCGTGTGGCCCGACCGTGTGGTTCGATGTGCATGCTAACGTCTTAAACAAAGAGTTACACGGCTTAAGGACACGGGTGTGCCAAAGGAACATGAGCGTGCCCCTATGTCAACACGGTGTGTGACCCTGTTTCATGGGAAAATTTTTTAAGTTTTCCTGAAACTTCTTAAAGTTCTCGGTTTAGTCCCAAATCGATTCTGATGAATGTTTTGGGCTTCGTAGACCCAAATAAGGGACGACATGCATGTGTTTGAAAGGTTTTGAATTAGAAAATATTTTATGGCCGGATTTTTGCATGAATATGTATGTTTAAGTCCGGTAATGCCTTTTAACCCTAGTCCGGCGTCGGACATGGGTAAGGCGTGTTACACCATGCATCAAAAATCATAAGTAATCATGGTTTATAATCATCAATTTAGCATATAAAAATTCATACGTTTATATTGGCATATACAATCATGGCTTAATCGAATGATCATAATCGGATAAACAAATCTCCTTACTCCCAATCAGAATCAGAATCAATCCCGGATTCAGTGGGCCGAGGCCACACACTCTCTTATATCACCTGAAATTAGTCCTGTTGAGTGGAGGCACAAGCTCAACACTCACTTATCTACTCCAAACCAGTCCGCCTAGAATCTCATTGCTCACAAATAACATTTCAATATGTTGAGTACTCCGAAATCCTATGACATGCCAACTTTATCCAATGAATCCACCATGCTATAATATCAATATAACCAATCAATCATAATTCCAGTCAATAATGTGCCCAATTTAAAGTGCCAAAGTGCATATGTGAATCATGTAACATATCCATTTTAACATCAAATTAAATCTAATATACCAATTACCTATTATCAATGTTCATTTATCAATTGAAATATTAACATACTATGAACCAAAAAACTCCAGCATGCTTTTTTAGTTCACCATTATAATCAATTAAATCAAGCACATAAAATCACTAGATGCTCACTTACCAACACTTAATAAAATTTCATCACTTAAACATATATTAATAATCTTGAAAAATTAACCAACCAAAACTCAATTAAATATTTGCAATCAGTAATTAATAATCCAATTAAGCATAAGTGAGGGTCAATTTACCAAATCGCTTTTTAATAACACTCACCACACAGCTAACTCAACCACAACCAAGTGATCAACCAAGTAAATTTAAGCTTCAATTTTGATTAGCTCGATCCTCTTCAAGATTAGAAGCTTCAACAGAGATAAAATATATATTATCACCTTTCAAAAGATATAATAAATACAAATTTTCATCAACTAAGCTACACGAAATTCTCACTCAAAGTTGCCTTACCAGATTTGTATCATCAAGTCGAAAACTCAATTGCTCACAAAATCGATCACTCCAACCCTTCTAATCACTTCCAAACATCATTACTAGACCAAATAAACATATACTAAGCATCAATTTCACAAAATTTTAGAAAATCGATTTATGAAGATGATGAAATTTGAATTTCTCTAAATTACCTTACAAAACATGTTTAATCATGATAAATAAGACCAAAAACTTTGAATAGATCCATTTTGAGTTGGAACATCAATTGATTTGTGAATTTCCTCTCAAAATTCAAAATCCACCATTAAAACACCTTAAGCTTTGGAAGAAAATGACATTAATAAAAAATCATGTAATTATCACTCAAATCATGTAAATATGTTTAGAAATAATAATTACCTTTGATTCATTCTAAATCCTTTGATTAAAAATCTTGATTCAAGACTCTTGAAAAAATTCAAAATATTTTTGGCTATTTTTGTAAATAATCGGATGAAAAGAAAGTATTTTTAAGAAAGAAATTTGTCAGATCTATTCTCTAATGATAGATCTTTAAAACCGTGTAACAAAAATAAATTTTATAGCTCTCTAATCTATGTAAATGGTGTCAAAAATAGGGTAAATGCATTGCATTTAAAACTGAAACAACCCACCAGAAATTAAAAAAATGAAAAATTTACCCAATATCCACTCCTATATTTCCCTTACTTTACCAATTGATAATTTCCTCTAAAATTCTAAATTTAAAAGCTTATTTTCCAAATTAATACTCCAAAATTTTCTCTATTTTACAATTAAATCCAATTTAATTCATATTTAAACTTAACTCAAATTAACCCAAATAAAAAATATTTTAAATTTTTTTCAGCCCAAATTAATTATTTTCATTAATAATTATTTAATTATTTTAAAATTAAATTTTCAAAAATATTTTTATTTTTTCCAAATTATCATTTAATCTATTTTAGATGAAATTAACCTCCTATATTAAATTAAAAATTACTATTAACCCGATAAATTTTTAAATTCAAAACCTAAAAAATATACCCAAAATAACTAGACCCAATATAAAGATATTACAAATACATTCCTAAAGGAGGATGGATGCAAATAGGATCCTTTGAATACCTCTGGCGATGTCAGACCTATATGATCTGTTGATGTGTTGGGGAGAGCCCTCGGGAGAATTTTTGGTAAGTAGTGCTTACAAACTATTACAAAATTTTCCAGGAAGTCTTAACGCTGATGCTTTACAGACCAACTACAGGAATTTTTACAAACAACTGTGGTGCCTAAACCTCCCTTCTAAACTGCAAATTATAATATGGAGGATTTCGTGGCACTTTCTTCCTAATCTAGTAGACATGCAAAGACGGAGACTGGTGAATAATGTAATTTGCCCATTGTGTGAACAAGGTGTGAAGTCAATAGAT
Source organism: Gossypium hirsutum (assembly GCF_007990345.1). Classification (NCBI taxonomy): domain Eukaryota; kingdom Viridiplantae; phylum Streptophyta; class Magnoliopsida; order Malvales; family Malvaceae; genus Gossypium; species Gossypium hirsutum. The sequence goes on along the minus strand of NC_053433.1, from coordinate 56,759,379 downwards.
CACATATTCCAGGATTGTCCTGTATCAGTTGAAACATGATCAATATTGGGTTTTTCTCATGAACTGAGATCCCAATACCTTATTTTTCCAAAATCATTAACTTTAGGGTCAAACCACTTGAACCTTGAATAACAGACTGATTAATAAAGTCCATCAAATCAAAATCCAATATAACATTATAATAAACTCGTAAATATTATTAAATAATATTTACAAATTCGATCATCGGAGAACGGGGTTCTGAAACTGCCATTTCCAGCATTACTGGAATTCGGGTCATTATATATTCGTCATCCTGGTGTACTATCTTATGATACCACGGAGTCTTTCATCCATGGTCTTACCCATCAAACCTAGTTGTCATAGCATGTTTCATCTATGGTCTTACACCGTATACCTTATAACTTGTACCATGCTGCCATGACATCTTTCATCCATAGTCTTATGCTACATACCTCATATCAGACTATCATAGCCTCTTTCATCTATGGTTTTACGCCATAGACCATCATCGCAATGTCACCCCATAGAGCTTGCTAACCACTGTCACGGCGATACTTTATGGATCCTAGTACCATCGTTACAGTGTCACCCTAAGGGCTAATAGATATCGCCATCACTGTAAATACTTTTCCATAATACTAATTTCCCCAAATCCTCCTCTCATTACCTCCTTTACACCACCTAACATTGATGCTAAAACATTGCAGTATCCGTTCCGCAAGGCCCAGAGTTTCGCCTATGGTAGTATCTAATAGGTTTACTCCTCATTTCCCCTCCAAATTTCATCTATCCCATAGAGGTTTTTCCTTACAATTATCATGCAATATATGGATCTAATCATCTATCTTAAAGCAACAATAATCAACTTGTCACTACTCAACAACATCATTCATGCACAAAATTCTCTTCATGCTTTCCCTATTTCATGTAAGCAACATATCACCATTTATCACCTAGAAGCAGGGTATAGAAATTCTCCTTATTTTTTATCCTTGTCACCATGGCTTGCCCGAACACTAGTGCCTTCTTACACATTGTAGCAGTCTTTCGATTTTTCTCTTCCCTGGACACTCATGCCCACGACTACTGCACTTCAGGGCAATTGAAATAGAAGATGATGATATTCGAAAGAAGGATGTGTGAACATAATTAAGAAATTCACCCTTCTCTCATCCTCCTACCAATATATATACCCTTATGGTGTGATCTTCACAGACTATTACTGCCACATATGTAACAACCCGATTTTAGCTAAATTGGAACAGTGGTTTTGGGATAACAAATCCGATGTTCAAAAATTATTTAATATTATTTTATGAGTTTACAGCATGATAACATGTATGTGTGAAAATTTCGTGAGCTAATTTTATCGATTGGTTGGTTAATTTGATTAAAAAAGGACAAAATCGGGTAAAGCGTAAAATTTGAGTTTTGATAGTTAAAAGTATTAAATAGCTATGAAATTAAATTGTGGGAGTTATTATGTTGAAATTGAACCATTGCTAAGGTTAGTGGACATTTATGTCCATGGTTTATGTGTTTTATATTAAAGTTTTATAAGGTTAAAATGGTAAATTAGTTATTAATGAATTATTAACTAAAACAAAATTAATTTTAAGCTTCATTCTCATCTTCTTGATCGAATTTTGTTGAAGAAAAAGAATCCATTTTAGGGTTTTGATTCGGCTATGCTATATTGCTGATTAAGGTATGGCTTTTGTCCCCTTTTTGATGATTTTTATATTTTTGTTATCGTTGCAGCTCAATCTAGTTGACCTGTACCTTTAATTTCGAAACTGTTAAAGATTTTGAGAGTTACCATTGTTGAATCTATATGTTCTTTGATGTTTAATGTTGAAATATGAGAGCTTTATGATAGTTTTACATGTTTTGTTAAGTGATTTTTGGTGAAAAAGCATAATAGGGATTAAATTGAGAAATTTACAAATTGAGTGGTCAAAATGTCAAATAAATGAAAGTTGTGGCAACTAGGGACCTATGAATAATTTGGCCAATCTTGGGTTTATTGAAATTATGTGAATTTTGTGTATTTGTGAATTAGGGACTAAGTTGATTAAATGTGAAAGTTTAGGGACTAATGTGCAAATAGGCCTAAATTTGTGTCTTGGACTAAATTGAAGGAGTGGTTGATTTAATAAGTTAATTTTGAATATATTTAGATCAAGAAAAGAAGAATCCAGAATTAGATAGGAGGAAAAGCAAGGTTATCGTGTAGTCGATCCGATCTGTCAATTCCAAATATGAAGTAAGTTCGTATGTGGTAATTTCATTATAAAAGTATGTTAAAGTTTTGTTATTGCATAAACTGTGATTATGAGATTATGGATAATGTTCGAATTGTGAAAATGACTCTACGAATACATTCAGTGATAGAAACAGAAATGTGAAGCTCGGTAACTTTAGGAATAGATTGGTGCTAGTGTCATGCTATTAGATGATAGTTGAGTTGCTTCGGAGCAATTGGATGATTTGGCTTCGAGCTATGATAATTGTTCTTCGGATAAGTTACCTTGATTTGGCTATGGGCCATGGTATAGGTACTTATCATATGAGATTATTGAGTCCAATTTCTATTTCGAATGGTTCAACAGGTAAACGAATGACGAGGTTGAGAAAGAGGTTAGTAAGAGGCGATACAGGTATGTACAGAACCTAATTGAGTATTAAATAGAGAAATTTCAATGAGATGGTATTAAATCATGTTTTAAGACATGAGAAAGGTTTGTAGTTAATATGAAAATGGTTTATTTACATTCATTGAATGAATTAAGTTATTTACATACGATCTTACTAAGCTATGAAGCTTACTTAGTGTTATTTTCTATGTTTTATAGTGAATCAAGCTAGTCAGATTTGAAAGTCATCAGGAACATCATCGTAGTATCAGACATCTATTTGGTACTTTTAAGTTGTGTATATTTCGTATATGGCATATATAGGCTACACGTGGTATTTTGGTTGTGATTATAGCCACGAGAGTTGGCTTGTAAATGATGTTAATATTGATGTATGTTTGGCTAATAGAAATGGCTTATTTTGGCATGTTTGGTATGAATATGGTTAATTATTTTGTGAAGTATAATGCTTGAGAAATGCTTTGATGAGGTATGATTTTAGAGTTAGTTGATAGTATTTGATTAGGTAAATGATTTGCATTGATTTGTTGAATTTATTTTTTTTTTTTTGTGATTTTGGTATAATTGATGATAATTGTACTTTGGTTGTGTATGCTGTTGGGTAATCTTGGAATGCTATTTTGTCAATGGTAGAACCCGCCGACTGTGCTCAGTCATTACGTGGTGTTGATATGACTGGTCATGGTATATGGGTTAGTATACCCTAATTGGCACACGGCCTAGCACACGGGTGTGTGACATGGCTGTGTCGCATAAGTCAGTATACCCTCAATTTTTAGATGGTCTGGCATACGGGCGTGTCCTGGAGTGTGATGCAAGTCAGTATGTATACCCAATTTCCACACGGCTAAGACACGGGCGTGTCAGAGCTATGTGAGGCACACGGCTTGTTCACACAAGCGTGTGACACCTGTATGGTTGAAATTTTACTAAGTTTCCAAATTTGTATGATATCGGTTTAGTCCTTACCTACTTTTAAAGCCTGTTTAAGGCCTCGTAGGCCCTTATAGGGACAATGTAATTGTATTGAATATTTATGAGAATGAATACTTTATGGTTGATAAATTCTGCTATACATTGTGTATTGATCAGTAATACCTCGTAAGCCTACCCGACGCCAATGAGTTAGGGGCGTTACATTTTTGGTATCAGAGCTACAGTTTAGTTTATTCTAGGACTAAGTAGCGTGTTTAGAGTCTAGATATACATGCCATATATACTTTGTGATAGTATGATGATTCCTGACAGTTTTAATTATGTTTTTGTATAGTAATAGATCCCAATCGAGCTATAGCCGATGAAGTTGAGAGTAATGCCTGCTCCAGCGCAAGGGACAATGCCATCTGATTCTAGACCCATGACAGGTAGCCAGGGAGGAGAGGCTAGAGAAGCCTTCTTCCAAATGATGAATGAATGGTTCACTTAAGACATTCGTACAAAACCATTTGCTCAGCACCCCAGCTATTCTTCAACAAATCCATGTTGTCCTCAAGTTATAGACTCGATATTGCTGAACAAGTACCAGTAGACAAGATTTGTAAACATGGGTTGAAGAGTTTCGGGCTACTGTTGATTGATGATGCTGAGACAGATTGAGTTCTGGCTCGAAAATATGATTCAAGTATTCGATGAATTGTCTTGTACTCCTGATGAATGTATTAGATGTGTTGTATCCTTGCTGAGAGACACTGCTTATCAATGGTGGACACGTGATACGTGTTCTAAAGAACGGTTACTGGTAGTTTTTTCAATCTAAATCTGAAAGAAATAAATTAGTCAATGATTTCTCGAAAAAACACAAAATTTTCTGAATTAAAACAAGTAGAATAATGTTACGAGTATAACGAGAGAATTTACGTTTTAGCAAGTAAGTCGAGAGGAATGGTGTCTAATAAAAGAAAAGAGATTACTAAGCAGTATGTCTGATGGGCATCAGTATCGAGTGTTGGTAGTGTAAGAGACAACAAACCCGAGTGTCAACAATGTGGGAGATGACATTTTGGAGAATGCTGGAATAAAAGTAATAAAGCTTGTTACAAATGTGGTTCACTAACCACTTTATCCGAGATTGTCCTGAGCTAGATGAGAAAGATAAGTTCAGAATGTGAGACCAAGTCACACGTCGAATAGAGGTAGACCACTTAAATTTTTGAAAATGTAAAAAGTAGTAAAGGGGAGACAAAGGATTCAGTTGTTAGATCCAAGGCCAGAGCACCTGCAAGAGCTTACGCTATTCGCGCTCGCAAGAAGCGTCATCCGCAGATGTTATCACTGGTACTTTCACTCTCTATGATACTAATGTGATTGCATTGATAGATC